>NC_091743.1:5311946-5399446 GCF_043380555.1 Nothobranchius furzeri | reverse complement strand
TCTGAATAAGGTTGATATTTTATATTTATATAGAATATTACATCTTCGTGGTCATGCCAGATTAAAATCATCCATTTGTAAACGCTTCAACGATGATGATGATGAGGATGATGATGATGACAGCGATTATTTCTTTTATTCACAGGAAAAAGAAACAAGAATCCAGGAGAGTTCAGAAGTTTTTCACTCTTTCTCCCTGACACAGTCAGAAGTGTCTGAAATCCCTTCACACCACTTGAATTTGCTCCTCAGCAGCAATCACTCACTGAACTCAACACCAGTGGAAATCGACGAGTTTCCTCCACCAGGGGACTGCGAGAGCAGCGCCAGCCAAAACCATGATATGTGTGGGTCTGATCCAAGCCTACATGTGATGGCACAGGTTCAGTCATCACAAACTAGTCCTTCAAAAACTGAACCTTGTTCTCTATCAGTTTCACATCAAGACAAAAACCAAACCTGCATTCATGTGCCCACTGACGAAGGCCACAGTACTGCAGGCAGCAGCAGGGCAGCCACGAGCAGTTATGGTTCTCTAACTTCAGAAAGTCCTCAAAACAGAAGCTTCTCTCCGGATTTCAGAACACTGTCATCCATCCAATGCAGCCACCGATCAAAGGACAACCAGAGTACAGAGTTTAAGCCTTTCACTTTTTTGGGACCTGATGATAAAAAAGACACATTCAACATGACCCCAGATGACCTCAACGGTCAGAGCAGCAGCTATGGGAAGCCTGATCTTACTGATAAATACCCGTCTGTTTTCATGGTGGGTTCTCTTCATGGCTACCAGCCAGCTGAGTGTTTGACCGGCGGAGTGAGGCCTGTCCCTGTCTGTCAGGACTACACAGAAGACACCAGCAGCAGCGATGATGAAGGAAAACTCATCATTGAGCTTTAAGGGGACAGCTTTAGGGAAATTAACATGAAATATATACACCTATATACCAAGGAAGACTGCCCAGGAGGTGCAGATGTGGGTTGGGTTTGGAGCCAGAGGGTGTGAGGGAGCTCTTTAACAATTCAGTGACCCAAACATTTTGGGGTTTTCCACAAGACTCTACACACTTTGGGTGGTTTTCATTTACAACTGAGAAATTGTTTTAGTGGGGGAGCAGGTGATGGCAGGGCAGTGGTACAAAACCATAATTATGAGGTCATCTACTCCCCCTTGAAACCAGTGACTCCACCCCTAGCTTACAAGACTCACCCCCCTAGCCAATCAGTGACTCCGCTGCTAGCTAGCTCATATACTGTCCTTCCCGCGTCTAGCTGTTCACTGATGCTGAATTATCTAGAGATTATGGAACCCTCTTTAAAGAGCAAGTCACCCCCTACAAGAAACTTACTTCACTCCCACTTCATGTTTGAAAAATGCAACAAATGCTGTTGCTTGGCAGACCAAGAGGGCGGAGCCGCTAACAAATACACACACACACAGCCTCACAATGGCATTATGACATCATAATATACCAGATGACATCATAGCATACCTCTTAGCCAATAGCGGTGGCAGATTTAAATTCAAATACAGTGCAGAATTTTTCCCTGACAACGGCGCAACACTGACAGTTTTAGGCAGAATATTTGATTAACCAAGATGCACTGAACTGCCAAATTATTGACTACACGTGTCTGCAGCACGATTAGACGCTCCTTTATATAGTTTATAAGCAAAAAAAAATGTGATTTGGGGGTGACTTGCTCTTTAACAAGGACAATTCTGTCCCTCATTGTCCTTCACCTCTTCATGTGCTCGGCCACCTCTAAACCCACGTTTCCGGTCATTTCCATCCTCTTTACAGTCCTCCAGTTCCACGTGAAGAAAATGTTCATTTTATAGTTTTTCCAGGAGGTATTCTTCGAGCTTCTTCTTGTCTGCTGCTGGATATCTTCGGCTATTTTCGTGGTTCTTAGGGCGCAATGGTGGCACCGTCGATGACAGCGGCGTCCCGACCATTCACACGCTTGCATTCTCAGTCTTGTTGGAGATGTTTAGAAAAGAGAGCTTGACTCTATCCATCCTTGCAAGCCTGCTGGAGAGCCCTCGAAAGGATGCATGATGACACTGCGTGCATCCGTCCCGACGCAGACGGAGAAGTATAAACTAGGCTTTACTCAAACACAAAGATTCTGCTTACTTGCATTGATTTAGGCATGCACTGCCCCCTATCGCCAGGGAAAACACACAATGTCACTTTAATGGAATTTTTGTGTGAGATTGACAATTATGAGAAATTTTATTCTGAATTTAAACCAGTTCATAATACAGAATCAGCTCCACTCTGGAGATGTAATCTTGGTGCTGTTGGCTGTATTTGACACTGTGGACCAAGTCTTCTGATATCCCATCAGCAACATTTTGCTGGTGTTGGAGGCTTTGCCCTGGACTGGTTTGTGTCCTGCCAGATGGATAATTCCTTTAGTGTCATTCTGCATCATCCCGTTAGCTGCTGTCATGTTCCCACATCTCCCTTCTAGTCCAGTCACACCTCCCCCAGCCAATGATGGGCCAATTTGAGCTGCTCTGAGTAGGTACTAATGGAAAAGGCCTGTTAGAGAACACCGCAGTACCTGTAGAAATCCCACAGCTTTCTGAAGAGAGCATGGAAACGTCAGCCAGATGGTGGGAATTAAAAGCAGGACCCTGTTGCTGTGAGGCAACAATTCTCACCACTGGTGCCCAAAGCACTGCTCAGAATGTCACAAACCAAACAACACGATTGTTTACAGTTTCAGGTATTCCTTGTTGACACTGATATTTTGGTTTTGTACCTCATCACCGGTGAAATGGCCTCATTATAGTGGAGTTCATCCATATGTAAAACACATGCCCAGTTTAGTTACTATCCACTACAATACTACAACCAGCCACAGATATGTTTACAGATTAAAATAACTTTTATCATAATAAAAATTCTTCTAATGAACTTTGACCTTCCATTATCTTTTGGGATGTAAAACAGCCTGAATGATCTTCACTGACATGTTTACATTCGATCACTGACTATTTTTGTCACTCTGCTCTTTACCGTCTCTCTCTCTCTCTGTCTCACACACACACGCACACACACACACACGCACACACGCACACACTTATGAAATGCTCCTGTTTCCTATGAGTTCCCCAGACAACACCTGCTTTAATGAATCATGCTAAAAAGCTGCCAAATAAAGGAATGTGTGTGTATGAACTGGAACGAGGATCATTCCTGAGCTCCAGCTCATGATGACCTTTTGTTGCTCAGCCATAAAACCTCACAAGTGAACTGGGCTGTCTTTGACACGTTAAAGGTTCTGTTGGACACAAAACGTCTGCGCCTGCATGACTACGTGCACGTGGATTTGTGTTGATGTCACATTTTAGTTTTATAAACTTGTTACTGAAAGTAAAAGTAAACACCAGAGGAATTCAAGCCAAACTTATAAATACAGGACTCAGTTTTCTATTGTTTAACTAAAAGGAAACAATAAAGTTTATTCACAACATTTCCTGGTCTGAGTGCATCTGTAGAACTGTACAGGTCCTTCTCAAAAAATTAGCATATTGTGATGAAGTTCATTATTTTCTGTAATGTACTGATTAACATTACACTTTCATATATATTAGATTCATTACACACAACTGAAGTAGTTCAAGCCTTTTATTGTTTCTAATATTGATTTTGGCGTACAGCTCATGAAAACCCAAAATTCCTATCTCAAAAAATTTGCATTTCATGAAAAGGTTCTCTAAACGAGTTATTAACCTAATCACCTGAATCAACTAATTAACTCTCAACACCTGCAAAAGATTCCTGAGGCTTTTAAAAACTCCCAGCCTGGTTCAGGCTGACTGCTGTCCAGAAGGCCATCATTGACACCCTCAAGCAAGAGGGCAAGACACAGAAAGAAATTTCTGAACGAATAGGCAGTTCCCAGAGTGCTGTATCAAGGCACCTCAGTGGGAAGTCTGTGGGAAGGAAAAAGTGTGGCAGAAAACGCTGCACAACCAGAAGAGGTGACCAAGTGAGAGCCATTATCCACAAATGGCAACAACAAGGAACAGTGGTGAACCTTCCCAGGAGTGAGCGGCCGACCAAAATGACCCCAAGAGCGCAGAGACAACTCATCCGAGAGGTCACAAAAGACCCCAGAACAACTTCTAAAGAACTGCAGGCCTCACCATAAGAAAGAGACGGGGCAAAAATGGCCTGCATGGCAGATTTCCAACCACTGTTAAGCAAAAAGAACATTAGGGCTCGTCTCAATTTTGCTAAGAAACATCTCAATGATTGCCAAGACTTTTGGGAAAATACCTTGTGGACTGATGAGACAAAAGTGGAACTTTTTGGAAGACAAATGTCCCGTTACATCTGGCGTAGAAGTAACAGCATTTCAGACAAAGAACATCATACCAACAGTGGAACAGGGGTTGTTTTGCTGCTTCAGGAACTGGAAGGCTTGCTGTGATAAATGGAACCATGAATTCTACTGTCTACCAAAACATCCTGAAGGAGAACGTCCGGCCATCTGTTGGTCAACTAAAGCTGAAGCGATCTTGGGTGCTGCAGCAGGACAATGACCCAAAACACACCAGCAAATCCACCTCTGAACGGCTGAAGAACAACAAAATGAAGACTTTGGAGTGGCCTAGTCAAAGTCCTGACCTGAGTCCTATTGAGATGCTATGGCATGACCTTAAAAAGGCGGTTCATGCTAGAAAACCCTCAAATAGAGCTGAATTACAACAATTCTGCAAAGATGAGTGGCCAAAATTCCTCCAGAGCGCTGTAAAAGACTCGTAGCAAGTTATCGCAAACGCTTGATTAGTTATTGCTGCTAAGGGAGGCCCAACCAGTTATTAGGTTCAGGGGGCAATTACCTTTTCACACAGGGCAATGTAGGCTTGGATTTTGTTCTCTCCCTAAATAATAAAAACCATCGTTTCAAAACTGCATTTTGTGTTTACTTGTGTTATCTTTGACTAACGGTTAAATGTGTTTGATGATCAGAAAATTTTTGTGTGAAAAAAACATGCAAAAGAATAAAAAAATCAGGAAGGGGCAAATACCGTAAATCCTCTAATACAGGCCCGGGCCTGTATTTGTCTCAAGCTCATCAAGCTCCAGGCCTTTATTGGAAGGAGGGCCAGTATTAGAGGCAGGCCTCTATTTCTATTTGAGCAAAATGAACTAATGGTTCGCTGGAGATTTTGACAATTAAAATTGCGCCCACATTTTCAAAGTTAAACACATTTCTTTTAACAACGGTAGTTTCTGCTTCAGCCCTCTTCCCCCTCCCCCTGCTTCAGCCCTCTCCCCCCTCCCCCTGCGCAGCGGCCGCAAACTCACTGATGCGCCTGCAGCCTCTCGGAGTTCCTGCTGCTCTAAACATTAAAATAATTATTTCATTTTCTGTTCCTCACTTCTGATGACCTTCAATGGTGTCTGTTTGTTGCAACCAGCAGGTACAAAAACTAACTTGTTTTTATTTGACTATTTTTCTGTCCTGTCTGTTTATTATCTTCCTGCATCTCCTCTCAATCCTAAAGAGAAACTGCTACCTGGGTTCATATATATTCACCTCATGAGTTACCTTTGAACTGCAGTTCTAAAAGATCTACCGACTGCAAAAACAGCGGAGCGCTCGCTCTTTGTCGGCCGTATCAGTGATCAGTGCGTCGGAGGACAAGGTGATGCGCGCAGCGCCCCGCTCCACAGCATGCAGCGAAACGCATCAGGCGCAAATAAAAGACAGAAAACATTAAAGGAAATGAACTGACATGAACGATTGCGTGTTAAATTAGTTTTTGAGGTGGCGACACCTGATTGTTACTGTGGCCGTGCGCAGGAGGCAGATCTGCCGACCGGAGTGCTCGCTGTTTGGCGGCCGCATCAGTGATCTGTGCGTCGGAGGACAAGTTGATGCGCCCCGCTCCACAGCAGCGATACACATCAGGCGCAAATAAAAGACAGAAAACATTAAAGGAAATGAACCGACATGAACGATCGCGTGTCAGTACCTACGCTCTGGCACAGCGCGTTGCCCCCCACCCCCCGAGCGCAGGAGCTTGTCACCTGCTGATAGCAGGCTGCTGTCTTTTCCGAGGGCTGCATCTTGCCGGTCATTATCACGTGACAGCGACTAGTCGACGACAGGCATAAAAAGTCACTATAGTGAAGTTGACTAGTTCATACACCCCCTACTGCTGCTCTCCAGAGTGTTCTGCAGCATAATCAGCACGTTCTCTTTGAACTTGATAGTGTAATGACCTGGCTGGGGTTGTAAGCCAGGTGCATTCTGGGTATTGTGTTATATGTGTTTCCTATCGTTCTGCTAGTTCCTATGTGCTGATTTGCGTGTTGTGTGAGTGTTATGTAAGCCACAGGGAAGGTGATGTGTGTTCTGTGGAGCGGGTTGAATTAGCATGGTTAACTGACACCGTGACTCTGTGTGGTAGGAGCGTGATAGAGGATTGTGTCTGTAGCATTACAAAGCGTTGAAGAAAAAGCCTATTAAGGGTCTGCGTGAACCTCTACTGCCTCCTGCTGGTTGATATAAGGACTACAACCCTGCCGCTGAGACGCTCATACTTGCTTGTTACCACATTCCACCCGGCCACAATAAGAGACCGGCCATTATTTACCTCCGCTGACTCCCGACACTGGCCAAAATTGGAGACCTGGCCTTTAATTGAATGCCAGCCTGTATTAGAGGATTAACGGTAGTTTTTCACACCACTGTGTATATGAAAGTCTAATGTTCTATTTCGTCTAGTCTTAGCCCTTAAGCTAGCTGCTATTGGATGATCTCCGCATCAGCCAATCATGAAGAGCTTAAATGTACGCCCACCAATAGTGGGCCCCCTCGTGGTATATGACCGCAGTGACCCCACTGCTCACCTCCCCTTTTTCTCTTCATGCCAAGCTTGAGAGCTTTATTAAAGAGCAAATATTATCTCAAAAGAGCAAATTATCCGAAGACGACTTACCAGCCATGTCCAGCGACACCAGACCCTGCCCGACCTGCCAGACGGGCTCCATTTCCAGCGGCGACCTGCACGCTAAGTGTGAGGTCTGTCTCGGGGCTCACCACGCTGGCCTGGCCTTGACCCCGCAGGCCTCGTGCCCGTTCTGTGCCGCTCTGCCCGTGGCGGAGAAGATTCGCCGTGTCGAGTACTTCACTCCCGCCGCCGACGAAGAATTTCCGGTGGCTGACTCCTACCCGCTGGACAAGGCTTTGGTTTTCTTCGACGCCGGTCAGGAGCCGGCTGGCTTCAACCGGCTGGATGACGTCACTGACAGCGAAAACTACGATGAGGCGGCGTCCCTCCTAGACATAACGGAGGTCGACGAGCTTCGCTCAGCGGGTCCTTCTGCCCCAGTGGCTTCTCGCTCCTCCCTGCCAGCAGTAAGAGCACTGCTCCAGGAGCTGCCCGCCATCATTTCTGCGTCAGCAGCCCGCAAGGGGCTAGCTGTGCCAGAACCGGCCCTGCCTGAAGCGGATGATTTGGCGGGAATTTTCGGGGCAACTCAGACACGCTGTCCAGACCCTGTCTGGCCGCGCTTCCCCGCTGCTATGAGCTGCTGGTCTGCCGCCTTCTCCGAGCCTGCCAAGCTCAAGGCGCCAGTCTCCACATATGCGCCCATCACCAAGGTCGAGGGGTTTTCCGACCAAGGCTGGCCGTCCGTTCCTCCACTAGAGCCGGATTTGGCCTCGCTGTTCGGCGCCAAGAACCACCTCGCTGGCCCGCGAGCTGTTCCCGCTTCAAAACATGACCAGCTGCTGACGCGGCTCACCGACCGCGCACATCAGTGTGCCTTTCAGACCGGCGCTGCAGGGAATAACATCGCCCTTCTTGCCTTCGGCGTCTCCAAGATGATGGAGGAGCTGGAAGCTCCCGAGGAGTCGAAAGCCGTCATAACTAAGACTGCTGATGCCATCCTCAATCTGTGTGCTGCTGTGCTCACCGGTTCTGCTCGCATCGCTGCCTGGCAGACCCTCATCCAGCGAGCGATCTGGCTGAAGGCCCTGCCCTCCATTCCGGAACATCTGCAAAGGGAGATGCTGGATGGCCCCATCACCACCGATGTTCTGTTTGGTCCCCATCTTAGGGGCGTCATTGAGAGGGCTCAGAAGACGGCCGAACTATCGGCTACGGTGCGAGACCTGGTTCACCCTCGGTCAGCCTCGCACTCCGGCCGTTCAGCCAGAGGATGGGACGAACGGCGCGGAAGCTTCAGACATCCAGCTGCACCGCCCGCTCCACGGAGCCGGCCTCCCGCTTCGGCTCCACATCAGCGGGACCAGCGAGATGGCGGACAACGGTTCCGGCGGGGCCAGCAGACTCCGTCTTGGCAGTCCCAGGTGCAGGAGCCTCGCCGAAAGCAGCCACGGAAGTGACTCTTTGGGGGGAATGTGTGTGTACATGATTGTTCTGATGTTGTTGGTTTTGAAATAAAACCCAAAAAACGTCACTCAAAGAGCACAATCCTACAGTCCTCCGCAGAATCCTCTGCCAAGTTCTCACACATGTTCCCCACACCAAGCACTGCTGCACGCACACATGTTCCTGCAGGTAGTCATAATACACGGCCAGCCGTAAGGGTGCGCTCCATTTGCGCTCTGGCCCCAGCATCCGGCCAGGCCCAACTCGTCCCGCTCTCCCCACGCCGTTGGGTGGGGCGGGATGTCATGTCGCTGTCTCGACCACGCGCGGCGGCACAGTGCGCGGCTCCATCCGCTAGCACTCTGTCGCCCCCGTGCACAGGCCCGGCTCCCACTCGTCCTTCACTCACGGACTCCACGCTCCGCGGTGTGGACCAGCCTGTTCCAGCTGTTTCTCACTTGCCCTTTCGAGCGCAGCCCTCCATGGGTCGCCCCCAGTTCTCTGGTACGGGCGACGGCGGTAAGGGCGCATGCACAACACTCAGACGTTGTTCACGTGACCGCGCACACGCGTCCACTGTCGGAACGCGCGCACGAGTGGCGCCGCCTTTGCATCATGAGCAAATGGATTTCGGACACCATTCATTGCGGTCACACACTTCATTTTCAGGCCACTCCACCTCCCTTCAACGGGATCGTGGAGACGACGTTCACATCGCAAGTTCAGTCTCAGGCGCTAGAGCTGGAGCTGCGGGAACTTCTGTCCAAAGACGCTATTTCCCGAGTCCCTCGCGGACAAGAACTCTCGGGTTTCTACTCCCGCTACTTCGTAGTACCGAAGAAGTCGGGAGGAATTAGGCCGATTCTCGACCTGTCCCTGTTCAACTGCTCCATAGCAGTAATGCATTTCCGCATGTTAACGATGAGACAAGTCCTGGAATATGTGCGCCCCGGGGATTGGTTTACGCAAATCGACCTGAAAGACGCATACTTCCACATACCAGTAGTTCCAAACCACCGGAAGTTTCTGCATTTTTCGTTCAAGGGAGTTCAATATCAGTTCAATCGCCTCCCTTTCGGCTACTCGCTAGCCCCGCGCACTTTCTCCAAATGTCTGGAGACCGCGCTGCAGCCACTGCGCACGGAGGGAATGAGGGTCTTATTTTACCTGGACGATCTTCTCCTGTGCGCTCGGTCCGAGGACGAGGCGTCACAGCAAACCAGGAGGTTGACAGAGCATCTGTCGACCCTAGGGTTTTCTATAAACTGGGAAAAGAGCTCCATCCTTCCATCCCAGTCGATTGTGTATCTCGGGGTGGAGTTGGACGCCTCCCTAATGAGAGCACGTTTGTCGCCTGCAAGAGCGGCAGATCTCTCCACGGTGATCTCCCGTGTTCAACCCCGCAAGATCGTGAGAGCCCGGTTAGTCATGAAACTCCTGGGCATGATGTCCGCAGCCCATTCAGTAGTGCCGCTAGGTTTGCTGCGCACGAGGCGCTTGCAACGCTGGTTCGTCCGCCTCCTGGTACACCCAATACGTCAGAAGAGACGTATGTTGAGGATTCCCCCTTCAGTGGGCGGGGACCTCGCTCACTGGGGGAACCCCTGCATCCTCTCACGCGGGGTTCCCATCGGACGTCCTGCGTCACACGTATCTGTGTTTACGGATGCGTCACTGTCGGGGTGGGGGGGCACGTGCTTGTCCCATACGGTGGCAGATCGCTGGCCCTCCCACACGCACGAGCACATAAATGTGTTGGAGCTTATGACAGTGAGGAATGTGATCAGACACTTCGCTGCCCTTCTCGAAGGCCGTCATGTCGAAGTTCACACAGACAACCGGGTAGCGGCAGCCTACATAAATCGCCATGGGGGAGTTCGATCCCTCCCACTGTTGCGTGTCGCCACAGATTTACTGTGTTGGACACATGTCCACCTGCTGTCCATCAGAGCCATCTACATTCCGGGGGTACTGAATGTAGCGGCAGACATTCTGTCGAGAGGGGGACCCCGCGACTCCGACTGGCGTCTACATCCTGCACTGATATCACAGATCTGGATCAGGTTCGGGGAACCGTCTGTGGATCTGTTCGCGGCTCGCGAAAACGCTCAGTGTCGCCTGTGGTTTTCCCTGAGTCCCCGGGACGGACCCCCGCTCGGGGCGGACGCCTTCTCACACCAGCCCTGGCCTCGAACGCTCCTTTACGCGTTTCCACCAGTCCCTCTGATTCCCCGTCTCCTGGACCGAATTCGGTCGGAACAGCTCTCGGTGATTCTGGTGGCTCCCAGGCGCGTGTCCGCGTCATGGTTTCCGGACCTGCAAGCGCTAGTGTCCGGCTCCCCGTGGAGGCTCCCGTGGAGAACGGACGCCCTTCTCCAGGCGGATGGGATAATCAAACATCCTCCGGAAATAGGCCAACGGCTGTGGGTCTGGCCGCTGAGCGGTCACGCTTAGAGGCTTCTGGGCTGCCGCATGATGTGGTGGCCACGATTCAGAGTGCGCGGGCGCCCTCTACCATTGCCTCTTACGCTGCTAAATGGGCAGCTTTCCAGAACTGGTGCGCAGAACGGAATGTTCAAGCGCTCTCCTGCCAGCTGGCGGATGTCCTATCGTTTTTGCAGATACTGATGGACAGGGGCCTCACATTCAGCACTGTTAAGACATATGCTGCAGCTATCTCATCATGTCATCAGGGTTTTGGAGATAGATCTGTTTTCAATCATCCCCTCACAAAACGTTTTCTAAAGGGTGTCAGAAGGAACATACCTGTGTCCCGCCCGTTTTTTCCCCAATGGGATCTAACGGTGGTTCTGCACGGCTTATCTGAAGCTCCATTTGAACCCTTGGACCAGGTCTCACTCAAGTTCCTGTCGCTTAAAACTGCATTGCTGCTGGCGCTAGCATCAGTTAAGAGAGTGAGTGACCTAACCGCCCTCTCAGTGGCTCCCGCATGCCTCAGGATCCGGGAGGATGGCGGGTCTACTGTTTTATGCCCCAACCCAGCCTTTGTGCCCAAAAGCATTAATGCTTCCTTCAAATCCAGGTCAATTTCATTGGCTGGACTTTTTCCTCCTCCCCAGAATTCTGAGGAGGAGGCGGCTTCTCACCTTCTCTGCCCGGTGCGCGCGCTTGTACGGTATGTGTCACGCACTTCGGAGATTCGTCGCTCACAAAACCTGTTTGTGCACTACAGGGAGTCTTCCCTTGGTCAGGCGCTGTCGGCCCAGCGCCTTTCACGCTGGCTGTGTGACGCCATTTCCCTCGCTTACACATCATCAGGGCGGGATCCCCCTGAGGCACTCAGGGCTCACTCAGCCAGAGGGATTTCCTCTTCGATGGCGCTCCTCAGTGGTGTGTCAATGGAAGACATTTGTCAGGCTGCTTCATGGGCTTCACCCTGTTCCTTTACTCGTTATTATTTACGAGATGTGTCTTCAGGTTCCATCACTCGTTCAGTGCTTGGACCCCAGCAGGCTGAATGAATGCTTATGGCACCTCATTGGCCTTGCTGAGATGGATTTTATCCTCTTGTGGATGATGTTTTTTTTTAGTGGGGGCCCCTCTCTTATGTGCCTGCCTCAGTCTTTAGGCCTGGTCTGAGGCTGAACGTCCCCCACTAGAGGAGATTTGATTGGGTGTGTCCATTGGTTGTGTTAACCAGTGGGGCGTAAACCCATCCAGCTGCGCTTTATTCCAATAGCAGCTAGCTTAAGGGCTAAGACTAGACGAAATAGAACGTTGGTTACGTATTGTAACCCCAGATTCTATGAGTCTAGTCGCAGCCCTTAAGCCACTGGCCCCACTGGTTCTGATGGGAATAAGAGCCATTGGAGGTGAGCAATGGGGTCACTGCGGTTATATACCACGAGGGGGCCCACTATTGGTGGGCGTACATTTAAGCTCTTCATGATTGGCTGATGCGGAGATCATCCTTCCAATAGCAGCTAGCTTAAGGGCTGCGACTAGACTCATAGAATCTGGGGTTACAATACGTAACCAACGTTTATCAGTATGTTACAGACAATAATTAACTTTATCACAATATGCAAATTTTGAGAAGGACCTGTATGAAGGTGCCAACACAGGCCTTTTCTCCCAATAGCCCAAATATGCAATAAAAACTTTTGATGCCATCATTTTGATCACAAATGCATTAATATAAATTGAAAAACAATAAATTATGTTGATTATACATCAACTCTGATCTATTACAGATCAAAGGTCAGTACATCAGCCTGGTGGCTGTTACCCATGAAGTAGAGCGTAGCTTCACAATGGTGAATCCTGCTGAAGATGATCAGTCAGCTGTTTCCATTTCTGTTAAACGGGAATTAGGCAGTTTTGGCTTGCTATTAGCACCCCCTAGTGTGCGTTTGGAGAACCGAAACCAAAACATATCTCCTCGCTGTGCGTTTCTTTTTAACAACTTCATCCAACAGCTGAAACACCTCCCAGCCTTCATTACTGTCTACAGGAGTGAGTCATCACTAAATGAAACAAATCAGCTGTGTTCATGATCTAAACCATCCTGGAAGCAAACTGCAGCTCCAGGTATGTCAGCTCCTTTCTTCCTAAGTGTCAACAGAGCAGCCCACCAGTCGGAAGTTGCAATTAGAATATTCTGGCCGCAGGGGTCGGTAGGCCTTTCATCGACCCTGTACAGGGTCCTTTTAGCACACAGTGGCTCGAGAAAAGGATTTAAAAATATGAAAAAGATGCAAAGTATCCCTTTTTACCTGAAATGTCTTTTGTCATCCATCCACCCATCAACTAATTAAAAAACAAAACACGTCTTTAATAAATTATATTTATAAATAAACCCTCCAATTTCACCCTCACCCGCGTCCCTCGGGGGGCCCTGTGGGGGGTTGTCCGGGAGTATGGGGTACCAGGCCCTCTGATACAGGCTGTTAGGTCCCTGTGTGGCCGGTGTCAGAGCTTGGTCCACATTGCGGGCAGTAAGTCGGGCTCGTTCCCAGTGAGAGTTGGACTCCGCCAAGGCTGCCCTTTGTCACCGATTCTGTTCATAACCTTCATGGACAGGATTTCTAGGCGCAGCCAAGGTGTGGAGGGCATCCGTTTTGGTGGCCTGAGGATCAGGTCTCTGCTTTTTGCAGATGATGTGGTCCTGTTGGCTTCATCAGAACGTGATCTCCAGCTTTCACTGGAGCGGTTCGCAGCCGAGTGTGAAGCAGCTGGGATCAGAATCAGCTCCTCCGGGCACGTCCAACCGGGAGGAGACCTTAAGGAAAACCCAGGACACGGTGGAGGGACTATGTCTCTCACCTGGCCAGGGAACGCCTTGGGATTCCCCGGAGGAGCTGGCGGAAGTGGCTGGGGAGCGGGAAGTCTGGACCTCCCTGCTTAAGCTGCTGCCCCCGCGACCCGACTCCGGATAAGCGGCCAAAAATAGATGGATGAATTTTTAATTTCTTGTGCTTGTGAAGCGTCTTGAGGGAGGGCTTGTTGGAGGGTTTTAAAGCACAAATCAATACGGTAATCCTAATTTCTATAACATTTTTGTTCAGCTTCAACAACATCAGTTACTGTCCTGGATTTATTGAGCAGAGCTGTACAGAAACTGGGTTTAACACGTCGGCGTTTTCGTCCTCAGCAGTTAGCTGCTCATCTCTTCAGAAGGCTGGTGATAGCTTTCATCTCATCAGAGGATAGAGGAGACAGATTATAACCTCTCAGCTCAGGATTTCCTGAAAGCAAGCAAACAACAAAGAAAAAATATCACAAACAACAAATACTCTACAGACAAACATGAGGTGCTTCAAAGGATCAACTCAAACAACAAATAAATGTTTTCCAAACACCCATCAGCTCCGGCACCGCCATCACTCACGCCAGCTGCTCGTCGTGTGAGATCAAACCAACAACACCAACATCACTGATAAGCTTCAGGTGCAGGTGCTAGCAGAACAGCCACACGAGTGGTTCGTGCAGGTGGGGCTCAGCACACGCCCCTGTGGAGTGAAAGTCTGAAATAAATAAAACCGTGATCATGTGATCCTCAAATCTGATCTCCTTTCCAGCGTTCCTGACTGACCCGGGATCTGTTGTGTCTACTATTGTACAGGTCCGGGGCGAGCCCAGTTGGGGGGTTGGGTGTGTGGGCTGCAGGAGCCCAGTGACTGAGCTGACCACACGGGGAACTTGGTCGTTTTTCCAGGGTTTTGTCCTTTTCGTGGCCCGACCACGGTCATTTCTATTTACAGCTGTGGTCGTCTGTCGTTGTCTGAGTGTGAGACGGAGAGGCTGAGCCGTCCACTTCTTGCAGGAACTGAAAATAATTTATTATTGTGACGCTTCTCTTTCAGAAGCCGCCTGAATGTTTCAGAAGACAAAAACTGTTACGGTAAGCCAAAGAACGCGTGAAAAATGTGTCAGAGCGGCGTTTTGTGATAAAACGGGTCATCACTACTAACTCTTTCTCCACTCAGATCCAACAACTTATCACACGGAAGGATTCACAACACCTGTTGGGAGACAGCTGGTGCTTTGGGCCGACAGCTCACTGAACTAGAACCTTTAGTTCTGAAACAGACACTCAACCCTAACCCAGCACCAGATGGACTCCAGCAGCAGAAGACCACACCAGCTGTCAGCCAACAACAGGAACCTGGGCCTCAAATCCCCACAGCATCACCAGAAGGGACCGGAAAACGTTGCCTGGTCTGACGAGTCTAGACCTCCAACACCAGGATCCCAGTGTCGGTGCTTTTTCATCGAGTTCCTGATTATTTTCTTTGCAGTCAGAGTTTCTTACTGTTTGTGCCTCATAATGAAGAGAAGTGTGCTCACTAGGATGCAGTTCACGAACAACAATGTCCTGCTATGAAAATGGACCTCTCATTAAAACAATATGAAGCTGGAGGATTAGTTTCCAGTGTTGCTTTTCTAACAAACGATAAATATTTTCTAAATGAGCACACTAAACGTTTAGGAAGTGTCCGAGAGACTGCAACCAAATTAATGGTCACATTTATTATCATTATTATTATAATAACCAGAATAATAAACTCTTTAAAAAGCTTTAGCTTTCATTTAGTGCCCATAAAATAAATGTTAAATGAAGAAATGGTTCCAGGTCCATTCTGATCCGGAGACTGCTGTTTCGTGAGGATCTATGAGGTGAACAAGGGTCTGTAGTACCGGTGCTTGAATCATTAGTGTGGTGGATGGAACCGCTGATGTGTCACAACACACATACCTTCGATCTCGTTGAGACGACCGACTTTAGTTCTCAGCTCTTTGCGAAGGTGGTTTATTTCCTTGTCCAGCTGCTCTTGGTCTGCAGGTTGGAGAAACGGCTCAGACTAAATTCGACTCGTGTTAAAAACGGAAGATCTAACTTGTAAACGATAAAGGATCACCTTTCCGGATCATCTGCGTCGTTTTAGACTTGGAGAACTTGATGAACATGTTTCCAAAGCAAACCTTGACTTTTTCTGTGGACGGCAGCAGAGGCGGCCATTACTCCTTCATCACCAGGGTCACCAATAAACAACCACGAGTTTCATAATTAGCCTGAGATTATTTACAGATTACACGTGTTCCTTTAGGCAATAATAACAGACGGATGTTCCAGCTTTATGGGAACGTTTGGTTGTTGTAGCTACAAGGGTTCCTCTGTGGTGTTCTGGTGGCCTGAGTGCTGATGGATCACAAACCTTTATCCGACATCTCATGTTTCAGTGCGTTCAGCGCCTCTCTGTTGAAGTTTCTCTTCATGTCCAGGTCAACAATCTGAAACACACACACACGTTTGTTTTAAGGGAGGACATTATTAACTGGGATATCCGTGCGTGTGTGTGTGGTTTTAGAACAACAGTTTTCTTCAGATATCATGAACGCACCACCTGACTGGACCAGCTACAGAAGGACATTTGACTCTAGACAACATCGGTGTGGTGACGGGTAAATGAAGTGTTGAACCAACACCAGAACTTAGCTCTCTTGGCTCCAACCGCTAAAATCCTCATGCATAAAGCTGCTAACGCACAGAACTGCGTCTGAAAACCGCGTACGTCACATCCACTCACACTTGTTAGCATGAAGCTAGCAGCTGTAACCCGCTACGGGTCTCACCGCGTACGTCACTTCCACTCACACTTGTTAGCATGAAGCTAGCAGCTGTAACCCGCTACGGGTCTCACAGAACCAGCCTGGCCACGGTGGGTCTGGATGTGTTTACCTGTTGTTTGGCGGTGAGAACATCCTCAGCCGCCTCTTCCACTTCAGTCAAGCGCTCCAAAACACGCAGAGAAGCGTCGTCCATCTTTGAGTCTTCTTCTTCTGGGCTAACGGTGGACTACCGCCCCCTGCTGGAGAGAGGTCACCTCCGCATCCGCCGCGAAGCTTTTCACAAATGTATTTTCAGAGGTGTGACCATAGACTGTACATACTCCACATACAAATGTTTTTCTGTATTTTTGTAAATATTCTCATCATAAACTAAATAAATAGGAAAAACATTTTCAAAAGCATGTCCAAGTGGGCTCAAATTCTTCATGTATAGCAGGTGTGACCAAGTCACTGCTTTGCAAGTCATAAGTAAGTCACAAGTCTTTCCATTCAAGTCTAAAGTCAAATCCAAGTCAAAGACAACCAAGTCCAAGTCAAGTCCTTAACTTTGAATTTTCAAGTGATAATCAAGCCATCTGTCCAACTTCTATTTAATGACGATGATAATAAATTAATTCCAGAAAAAAACCTTCTTAAAGCTTCTTTTTTTTTGCTCAAACAAGCAGAAACTGAGACTGGTTATAAACAAAGCGCTGCTGCATTCAGCAGTAAATCAAACCCAGAACCAAGAATGATTTATGATTTTTGTCCATGTCGTGCCACTTCTGTGACAAAATATCAAACATTCTCAAGTCATCATCAAGTCAACAGATGCAAGCCGATTCAAGTCACAAGTCACTGGTGTTCAAGTCCAGTCAAGTCATAAGTCTTTATAGATTTTATCAAGTCAAGTCAGAAGTCATTCAAATAATGACTCAAGTCTGACTCGAGTCCAAGTCATGTGACTCGAGTCCACACCTTTGTGTATTATAGTCAAAATGTACAAGTTACTGTGCAAAACAAACAAATTACAAATCATTTTCCTTGGACCAATAGAAAAAAGTCCATCGTTCCTGAAACTTCAGCTGAATCCCTTCCAGAAACATCTGTTATTGTCACATAAAATAAGAGTGGACTCAGCATTAACGCCTTTAAACCAAGTTTCATGATGGACAGGACTTAAAAGCAACATTACACGCACGGTGGTCACGGGTGTAATGAACTGACCAGGTTTGAAAATGGACCCAAATATTCCAGAAACAGTTTTCAGACTTTCAATTTTCCACATTTTCCTCATTCAAACGCAGCAACACTCAAATAAGTACTTTTTATACTTGTGACAGTTTAAATGTTCTTGATTTAAAGAGCATAAGTTCTGATTTGGAAGCGATAACTTTTCTTTTGGAGCCAAACTTTCCCGGTACACATCCGGTGGAGGAGACTGAGCCCAGCTTGTGGGTATAGCCTCGCTCCACAGGAGCCTCAGCTGGTCCCCCATGGGCCTGGCTCACCAGGTTAGGCTACAGTAACACTTATAGATGAAATGCTTGAGGGTTTGGGAACCTTTTAATGGTTTGAAGTTTGAGTTTAAGACTACTCATGTAAATATTAAAACTGGGCCAATGATTTAGTGTGTTTAAGTGTAATAAACAGAGGTGGGCCAGTATATGAAAAATGATCAAAGTCAAGCTTTTTCATCTGAGGACACTGTAATGACACCCCAGCTCCACGCACCAGGCTAGTCAGAACTTCATAATAAATCAGCTTCTCTGAAACCTGCTCAGGAGGGATCTGTCTGATGGAAGAGCCTAACTGGTCTAGACTGGATTTAGCCTGTTTCCCTGTCAGCTGTGAGCGAACGATTGGGGGGGCTATGCCTGGGGGGCTCCTGGCTCTGGGAGTTTGGAGGGCTTCTCCTGGAATCCAGCTGGTGGATTAAAAATATCCGTTTGCCAAACGAGCGAGTTCAGAGGTTTGTGTGAGATGAGATGGTTGAAGTCCAGCTCCCAGGACTTTTAGGAATCTTTAATGTCCTAAAAGTATTTTATTCTGATTTATTTCATATTTCCAGATTTATGCTTCACGTTATCAAACATTACGAATTAGAACTTATCAGCAAATTAGTGTTGAAATAATCTCAACTCCTGTTTTACTCCAAAAGTTCAGCTTCTGCTTCATATGAACGCTACGAAACGAAACCACATCTAAAACCAACGTTTTTAATTAGATATCAGGAAACGTCTTTAATTCAACTAAAAAACTCTGAAGATCAAACAGCGATTTCATCTGATAACTTTGTGTTTCATGATCAAAGTTCATGTGAGTAAACGAAACAGAAGGAGCAAACATCCAGCAGGCGTTAGCTTAAAGACCCAAAGACCACAGTTTCCCGGTGTCGGTACAGTATCTGCTCGGGTGCAAGATCGGCTCGGGGTCCTTCGACTGCCGATGACGTCAAAGTACGGCAAACCCACTCGGACAAAATACACTACACATCTATACTGTTGGAAAGAATTTAGCAGTTTCGTTATTAAAATAATGTTTCTTAAGACGTAAGTTTGTGTTTATAATAGTATTTGTAAAATAAAACACTATATTTGATTCATGTTGAACTCCTCTTTGAGCACATCTCTTGAAGGATCATAGGTATTAGCAACACCTGTGGAATTGTATTTGCAGGAAAGAAGTGTGTCCCGTTTATTGAAGTATTTTGTGTTTAGAGTTTTTGACGTCTTGTCCATGCGTAGTTCAGTTACGCTCATAGCTGCTAGCCAAAGCTCTGGAGTTAAAAGTTTTCTGGCTTTACTAAAATACCTGTCTGTACTTATTTGATTGATGGTAGTTTTACTTTCTATTAGACTCCAAATGTAATCATTTGGCACGTTTCTAATTCATAATTTGTAATAATGTAATCGGCGATATTAGCATTAGCATTCCTATGGGTTTTTCCATGTATATTAGCATTGCGCTAACCACTCGCTGCCAAATTGCAGCCTTTGCCATTAGAAAATCTCCTTTTGTCACATCGCAATTTAATTGCACATGCAGTTAATCGTTCAGCCCTATTATACTTGCAGCTCTATGCTAAAAGTGTATTTTCAAAGAGGTAATGATGGATTTCTTTGTAAAAGTTGTCCATCTTTCCAATAGAAAAAATTTGCCTGGACCAACGTCACGTGATAACAACGTTACGTGATTACGTAATTCCGTAAGGTTCATGTTCAGCCAATCAACTACTCAGACGTCATCGGCAGTCGACGGACCCGAGCCGATCTTGCACCCGAGCCGATCTTGTACCGACACCGGATCAGCTGTCAGCTCATCAGGACACGGGGAGAAAGCTTCATCTGTACGTTCATGCAACAAACTCCACCGCTTTGGCCCTGCCTTGCCCTGAGTTAGGGGGGCATGTGGACCTCGGGACATGGTCTCTGACTGCGGACACAGACTTTGGTTTGGTTTTGTGGTTTTTGGCGTGGGCTGCTCTGCATTCATCGCTTCGTCCTTTTCTAAACTCAGAGCCGTCCTGTCTGTTCTGATGTCTCTGAACCCCCCCTCTCCTCTGCTCAGAGCCACTCCTCCTAAACTGTCCTACTGTGGAGACATCCACCTTGGCGGCGTGGACCCTGGACTCCCTACAGGTTGAATGTGGCCTGCCGGGAGCACTTGGGACGGGGTTACGGATGTTGCCTAGTGCCTGCATCCTCCTCAGGTGGCTGCTGGTCCTAGAAGGGCTGCTCAGTCCCTGAAATGGGCGTGTCCTGTCTGACGAGTGCACCCGGCTTTCACTGTAGCTTCTTTTGGGGAGAGACGTGTGTCCCCTACTGCGATCTGGCATGGGATTCAGCCTGGAGGGACGGCCACTGGTGTGCATGGAGCGGCAGCACGACGAGCTGCAGGTGGAGCAGCGGATCCAGCAGAGCGTGCAGGCACAGCCAAAGGCAGAGTGACTGGCCAGGGAGGAGAGGAAGGTGAGGGGGAAGGCACGCTGGCACTGGAGGATGGACTTAGGCGAGCTGAGGCATGACCCGGTAGCAGCAGCTGACCTGTGGCATCCAGGTGTTACTTCTGAGACCTGCAGGCTCTCAATCTCCTCTTGGACCGTCTGGATCTGATGCCACTCCAGCTGCAGCAGCCTCTCCAGGTATCGTTCCAAAGAGCCAACGGGCCGAGGGGCTGCTCTGCCTTCCGTGTTGTAGAAAACAGCCAGTTGACTGAGGCTCCACAGATTAAATGGTGGAGGGAGGAAGTCTGGGTAGTGGAACACCCCATGAGCCGCTCCTCTGATGCTGTGGCTGTGGGAGGAGTGGTCCTCATCCTCAATGACCTCTGGCCTGAGGTCAAGCTGCGGAGGACTACAGGAGGATGCAAGTAAACCTTTTTCAGACTCTGACATGTCTGTGTCGCTGTCCTCCACAGAGTCCTGCAGGACCTCCAGCAGCTCCGTGCTGGAACTGGGCCGGCGGTGGCTGGAGGAGGGTGCCGTGTGTTTGTCCCGTCTCCCTCCTCGTCTCTGCCTGTCCCAGCGTGGAGCCGGCCGTGGCGCCGCCGCCTCCTTCCTTCCTCCTAATGAGGGTGTTGGGCAGGAGGCCGAGGCTCCCTGGGAACTGAGCAGAGACGAAGTGAACTCATGTTTGTAATGGAAGTCTGCCCGACAACAACCACCCCCACCCCGTCACGTCTCACCTGTATGGTGGAGGTGTGCTTTTGGAGGACTGAGTGTTAGACTTGTGCTTTCTTCTTGGTGGTTCCTGGAATCACACATGAGATGTTCTATTAACGATGGGATTAAATTCAGATTATTGCATCGTGCTTTTGTCTAGAGACATTTTCTAGAAGTCATGAGGTTCGTTTATCCCAGAAAACCCGTCTTTAGCATGAACCTGTCCTTGGTCCAGCTGTCCTCTCATGGACTTTCACATTCAGTCTGCTGAGAGAAACTAGGCCTTCTCATGCTAATGTTCCTGATAACGGTCTTATAATCATCCTGATTTACCTTCTCAGGACAGCCTTCCTGCCTTGGGAACAGCTGTGGCTGGAGGGAATTCCTTTGGGACGGCCTCCTTCCCATTGTGTTGCTTAAGAGAAGCAAACAAAAGAAATCAGTTGTATGAATAACAGAATTATTGTTGCACACGGCCGGGGTAACCAGGCATCCCACAGTCTGGTGGACTGTCCTAATCTGGCATTCTGATTGGACTTTTTACTAAAGTTCTCGTCGTTCTCGGGTCGAGGTGAGTCCTCCTCCTCAATTAACTATCTTTGTGGTTCTGTGTTCCACAGGTGAGGAGCGGAGGGGCACCAGCTGTGCCGAGTTAATCATCTGGAGCTCGGGTTTAAAAGGAGGATGGAGACATGTTTGCTTCTAGTAGTTTGCTCTCGCGTGTTGGATTATCTGGATTTTGGACCTTGGACAGTTATTTGGATTACGATTTTGAACTTGCTCCTGAAACCCGGTTCTGTTTGCCCTCCTAGGATTTTTCACCACACCTTCACTATTCAGCTAAAGAACTACGGATCTTCATTCCACGTCCCATCCTCCTCCTCAGCTCCTGGATCTCCCCTCTCTGCTGCCTCACCTCACGCCCGGCTGGGTCTCCATTCTCATCCACCTCTACTCCCCACTACCCCACGGCTCGCTGAGCTAGAACTTTGGACTTATGGCATTACTCGCTGGTTTTCCAGTGCTCCTTTAGTTCTCGTTTGTGAATAAAAGACTTTTATTTCTTACCTTCGGACTCCCGTGCTGATTCAGCATGTCTTGGGTTAAACGCCTTCCCCCAGTCATGGCACAAGTTGTCCTTTACTCGTATTTTAAGACGTATGCAGTGGCCTCTAGTAGGACTGAATGCCTTGTAAGTCGTACTGAAGGTAAGAAAATAAAAGCTCTGGTGCGCCTGTTTCAGGAACTAGAAGTGAGCTAGGTCAGAGTTGAGCTTAACAGCAGGATTAGGAGTCTTATTTCCTGATATTTCGGCATCTCTCCTCTGATTGGCTAACAGCAACGTAACTCTACCACTGACTCTGTTTGCTCTGAAACGCTGATATTTTATCTTCACAAACAACACAAGCCTGGAGGGGTTCTGCTGTGTGGTGGAGTTGCTAATGGTTAGCTAAACGGGCAGCTTCTACTAGCCAAGATGGTATCTGCTGTTTCCTGGATGCTATAACAGCAACAGCCTTCCCCGTCACGAGCCAAGATGGGTGAGTCCATTAAAGTTAAGTGACAGCGTGACGTAGATCTGTCAGGCTTTTCTAATCCTAGAGTTTCACCGTCCGCGTTCTATCAGAAGCTAATGCAGGAGGTAGGTGTAGGAGACTATTTTCATGTTCAGCCTGCATGAAAAACTCAGAGTGACCCGTTAGAATCAGAGATGATCATTAAAAAAAATTTTTTTCATCTAAGTCCCACCTTAATAGGCAGTCTAAGTCACGCCCGCCTACTCCGGACCATGAGTCCGCAGAAGAACGAACAAATGAATGCAAGTCAATGGGGCTAAAAACGCCATTTTCTAATTCCACTTGTTGTGCGCCATGGATTTCACACATGATGTACGTGAATTTTATAGACGCATTTTGATGCGAAGAAAGCGTTTATTTTTGAACAGGGGTAATGTTATTTTAGATTTTGTGTCCAGGAATACAAATGTGCATCACCTAATTGATGCCATCGAACCAGACACGGAGGAGAGGAGAGGAACAATGGCTGTAAGTTCAGCGAACGTCAAATCCTTCTTTAGGAGGAAAGATCCACCGTGACTCTGGCCATGTGGTAAGTAGCAGCTATGCTAGGGGAGAGGAGAATCTGTGGTGACGTCGTTTATGCGACGTACCAACGACATGTGTAGTACTCTTTATTTGTTTTATTTTTATTTATTTATTTAACCAGATGAGTCGATTGAGAACTAATTCTCGACCTGGCCATGAGGCGGCAGCAACAGACACACAGATAGCTTTACACCAAAGAAACAACAGATACGATGAAAACATACAACATCAAAATAAGATTAAACTGTTAGACATAAAGACAATGGACTGTTCTCATACGTACGAGCTATCAAAACAGTCTTAAGTCCTCGGAAGAAGGCATTGATCAGAAACTATTGATTGAATTGGTAATTGAAGGTAGATGGAATGTAGGTAGTGAGCTTCAGTGATTTTTTGCAGGTCATTCCAGTCGCTGGAAGCAGCAAACTGGAATGAGGAGCTGCCAAAGGAGGTGTGAGCTTTGGGAATAACCAAGATTACGTTACTGGAGCGTCAACTGCGCTGCTTGTTGGAAGTGATGAGTAATGAGAGAAGATACGACGGGGTTGTATATGATTGATACCAATGTAACATCCTGCAGGAATGGAGGGATGGCCAGGTAACGAGTCAGTACAGATGAAGAGCAGTGAAAGGGGCACCAGTGGCAAAACGGATTGCTGAGTGATAAATGACATCTAGTTTATGAAGAAGTTTTTTCTGAAGCACTTCTCTAAATGATGTCATCGTAATCCAAGATGGGAAGCATTGTCATTTTGACCAAGGTTTGCTTTGCAGAATGAGTAAAGGATGTCCTGTTGCTATAGAAACCCAATTCTTGAGTTGACTAGCCATAGTAATCATGACTGGCGTGGTCCAAGCACAGATTACTTTCATTTAAATTGAAGTACAACATATGTGTGATCCAGGGCGTAGGGCAGAGCGGATTAGCAATTAGCTCTTTTAGCCCCATTCAGGGACCCATGAGCCGACCGGAAGGGAGGAGACTATATGGTTTTTATCCACTACTGAGGCAGTTGGGGCCATATGGTTGATGTCAAGCTGAGGCCACAGCAGGTGCAGCAGGTCTACCTCATACACCTTTTAGCTCCGCCCACCAGGAGAAAGTCAGTCACAAAGAAACTGGGCATGTTTTACCACAGAAGAGGAGAAAATGCAGCTCCAGTGACCACAATCAGAGGATTTTCCCAGAAGCTGTAGTCTGGGGGAACACCTGAGGTGTAGTGAGGAACATCACCACGGAGCTCTGGGGTTGGATCTAGGTTCTGATTCGGTGCTGAGGTAAACAGAGCCAGGCTGGAAGCTTTCCCCTTCTAAGTTATTTTTGGAACATGAAGCAGTCCAGCTTTTGGTAGTGCCTCTTGACTGGTTCCGGTTCTGACTGATTAAGCAGCTGGATCTGAATAGAATCTGAAGAGTTAAACCCTGACAGGTTATAAAGATACTTACCTGTACTTGTTTTATTCGATCTGACTCGTTTTTACAGTGACTGGCATCGTATTCATGTTTATTCTGCATTATTTTACAGCATTTAGTCAGACTGACTGGGGTGCATGCTCATCACAGGAATGTCCCTCACCCTGCAGCACACAAGCATCTGCTGCCTCGCTGACCCTTGCATTCCTCCTGACTGTGTGGTGATGGCAGCAGCACCTGAGCCTACCTGCCCACAGCGTTCGGCCTGCTGGAGCTGATCGAAGCTCTCTTCTCTGGCTCCCAGTCCCGGGGGGGAAGCCTCTCCACATCCTGCAGGATGCTGCCCATCCCAACGTCATCAGCAGGCAGAGAAACCGGCCACGGCACGGCAGGCGGGAGAATCCTGAATCTGGTGGGAAAACACCGAACTCTCCCTTCTTTGTTCGCTCGAGTGAGATAAACACAGAGCTGCTGTCCAGCAGAGGGCGCTGTTCCCCTTCAAACCTATAAAGATGGACGGAGCGTCTCTTTTTTTTTCAATATAACTTTATTTAGCACATTTTGAACATACAATTGTAAGACATGAAACACATAAAGTATACCATTGTGGTATTACAACGAAGAGTGACAGAAATAATGGAGACATGGAGAAAAAAGGAAATAAATAAATAAATAAAAGAAAGAAAGGTTTGGAAGAGGTCAAGTCAATCGAACAGTTTCAGATGGTTGCAAATGTTGGACGAAGCGTCTCCCTCCCCCACCGTTCATGATAGTTACTCAGCTCGTCCGCCATATTGAGAGTGGAAAGTCTCCAACTAGAAACTGGGCTAATTGAATATGGTTGTTGTACCCGTTAGTGTTCCTGGTCTCTTTCTTTCAACTGTTGGTTTTAACACACTGTTAAAAAATAAAGGGAACACAAAATAGGATGCCCTAGATCTGAATGACGTAAATATTCTGTTTTTTACATAGTGCTGACAACAAATTTTAAATAATCTATGTAAATTAATCAACCCATGGTCTGGATTTGGAGTCACATTTGGAGCTCAACCAGGACAAAACTGAAGTTTTAGTATCGGTTCTGAGGCCCAGAGAAACTATTATTATATTTGGATCCTTCACAACTAGTGAAGAACCTGGGTGTGATTGTTGACTCTGAGCTGTCTTTTACCCCTCACATTAAAAACGTAATGAAAATAGGCTTCTATCATCAGAAGAACATTGCCAGAGTCCTTCCTGTCCTCTCTCTGGCCAACACGGAGACGCTGATGCACGCTTTCATCACCAGAATAGACTGCTGTAATGCCTTGCTTTCTGGTCTTCCCAAAAAGAGCATCTCAGGTTTACAACTTGTACAAAATTCAGCAGCGTGTCCTGAAGACCAGGAAGCGGGAGCATATTACACCAGTCTTACAATCATTGCATTGCCCCCCCCCCCCCCATATGTATTTGAAGTGTCTTAATGGCCTTGGACCTTCTTATCTCGCAGAAGTGCTTTTACCACATGAACCTTCTCCTCCCAAAAATCAGGACACATACCCACGGCGAGGCGTCTATCGGGACTTATCGCCCTCGTCTCTGGAACAGGCTGCCACAGGGCCTCAGAGAATGTTCATGTTTTTAAGAGCAGGCTGATGACTCACCTTTTTAGCTTAGATTTTAATTGATAATTATTAATATGGTCTGTTTAATTGCTTAACATTTTTAATTTTTACTACATTTTATGGGTTTTATTATATACATTACCGGTCAAAGGTTTTAAAATGCCCCACATTTTCCAGTTATTTATTGCAGTTTAAGTCATTTAAGTCCAATGAATAGCTTGAAATGGTACAAAGTTAAGTGTTGAACGGGTTAAAAAAAAGGTAAGTTTACTCAATACTGAAAAATAACGTACATTTCTGAACTATACAAAAAGGCTTTTTCAGGGAACACAGCTGTTCTGCAGCAATGGAGGTCGATCAAGCCTTGAAAGCTGGTGCTGGCTAATTCCCACAGGTGTTGCAACCCCCTCTGTCTGCATAAAAGCAGTGTTGGAACATAATGTGGTACCAGACCCTCGCGAGCATCAGTTGAACAGTATTGCACTGCAGATAATAGTGTGTTGCTACAAAAATGGTGAGAAAAAGGCAAGTAACAATGGAAGAGAGACAGACCATCATAACACTTAAGAATCTTTCCTACAGAGAAATTGCAAAGAAAGTCAAGGTGTCAGTGAGTACAGTTTCCTTCACCATCAAAAGGCTCTCAGAAAGTGGGGCAAACTCTGACAGGAAGAGGTCTGGCAGACCCAAAGCCACAACTGCATCAGAGGACACGTTTCTGAGAGTGAAACAGATTGTGTGATAGGCAGCTCACAGGGCAACAGCTTCAAGCACAGCTTAATAGTGGTCATAGTGAGCAAGTCTCACTTTCAACTGTGAAGAGAAGACACGACGAGCTGCAGCAACTGCGGCTCTGCCACACTGTGCCACTTGAAGGCAATATGATTCTTGTGTGCCTCTACTTCAACCACAAGCTCCTCAATTTCAGCCTCAGTGAAACTGCATTTTCTAGAACTCTTGGTTGCCATGGTTACTGATGAAGTACAGATCAGCCGGCTTATTCATAGGCAGACGATTCATAAAGTCCTTTGCAGTTAACATTTATGGCAGAAAGTGTGTGTGTTGGAGGCAGGATGTGATCACAAACACCTGAGCACACTTCTAGGACGGGTGTGATTTATAAAGCTGAAACTGCTGCAGCTGTGTAAGCAGATTTTATAGGCCAGAACATTTGTTTGCATGAGTAAATGTTTTGCCGTGCTTAAGCTGGGTTCTAGTAAGGATTCTAAGCTACGTTTTATACATCAGACGCCTGATTGTGGCCATTTGTAATGAGGGTAAATGAAGTCAACATCTTATTAAATTCATTAAATGATCAAATAAATGGAATAAAAATCAAAGGCATTGACTCTAGTGTGTGAGCTCAGTAGTTTTTATTCATCAGCAGCAAGTGTTGAGGATGTTAGGTTGTAAAACTTTTAGAAGCTGTTGAAATGATTTCCACCGTATCGTATCACCAGAATTTCACCGACACATCCCTATGAAACAGGTTAATATTAACTACTGTGTTGAGGCATGTACGGTAGTGTCACTTCCTCTGCCTCTAGTCTCCGTGCCGTCTCACTTCGCCGTCCTCTAGGGGACGAGCTAATACTCTATGGTCACCGTCTTTGTCTTCAGGTATTCACCGAGAGCCTCTTGCCCTGTTGGGTCAACACAAATACAGTCAGCATGCGTTAGCGTCCAGGTCCTTTCACTGGCTTTGTTGGTTCCTACAATGTAATGTAATGTATTTATACAAGAAACATGTCAATAAAAGCAAAATAAAAGAAATTATTTAAAGAAACAATTTTTATGTTTGAAAGTTAAATGCAGAACCAGGTCAGGCTTTAATCCAGATATATTCATCACTATAGACTGTGTGCCAGTTAGTAGACAGCCCTCTTAAAAACACGTGTTGAAGCAGTGGTTCGCTGGATTTGTTAACATGGGAAAGGTAAAAGAACATGGCCTAAGCTATATAACTCCATAGACACGATACGTTTCAAAATGTGGGACAAGAAGTCCACTCGAATTAAAAGCAGAGCCATCAAATCAAATCAAATCAAACATACTTTATTAATCCCAGAGGGAAATTAGAGTTTCAGTACACAAAATTCAGAGATCAGACATACATGGTCAAGACACATGACAAGAATTGGTGACTGTGGTCATTCGCAGCCCTGAGTCGCTCTAACTTAATAGAGAGATAAGAGGGTTACATGAGGAACTGATTCGGGAGGAGGGGAAAAAAGGCACTTCACAGCTACCCTCCCACCAGAAAAAAACACCTCACAGATATGCAACAGACTTCAGACAACACAACATAACATGAGACTCATGAGATGTGTAGACATCATCATCCCCTCAAAAAAGTCACCATCTACCCCAACAACAAACCTTGGATCACCAAGGAGCTAAAGGAAATCCTTAACAAAAAAAAGAGGATTTTCTTCACCGGTTCTGCACAGGATAAGAAAGAAGTCAACAGGGAGGTCAAGAGGGCCATTAAAGCTGCTAAACTGAAATATAAAAACAATGTGGAAAAAAATTTTACCACAGGGGACCTTCGCTCGGCCTGGCAGGGGCTCAAAACCATGTGAATACTGTGGTCACCGCCTCCAGAACCATCCAGGTGGAGGGCAGCAACCCCACCTCCCTCCCTGACGACCTCAACGCTTTCTACACCAGGTCTGAGACAGACCATATCACCCAGCTTGAGGAGTCCAGATCCTCACTCAAACCTGGCAGCTCTGCACTCACCTTCCAGACCGAGGACGTGGTGAGAGCCCTCAGGAGGACCAGGGAGAGCAGCTCACCCGGCCCTGACAACATCAGTAGTAGAGTTCTGAGGCGCTGTGCAGAGCAGCTAGGAAATGTGTTCCAGACTCTATTTCAACACTCACTTGACAGTCACACCGTCCCCCAGCTGTGGAAACACTCCACAGTTACCCCTGTCCCAAAAAAATGCAACCCAAAGTCTCCTAACGATCTTCGTCCTGTGGCGCTCACCTCCTTGGTGATGAAGGCCATGGAGAAGATCATAAAAGAGCACATTGTGAGAGCAACTGAGCCCCTGATGGATCCACTCCAGTTTGCTTATCGTGCACGCAGAGGCGCCGATGATGCAAAAATCTTCGTCCTGGACTCCATCCATAAACATCTGGAGCTCCCTGACTCCTCCGCCAGGCTTCTGTTTGTTGACTTTTCATCAGCATTCAACACTCTGCAGCCTCACATCCTGGCTACTAAACTTTCCTCCCAATTTCATTTGGATGACCAGTTAACCCTGTGGATACTGGACTTTTAACCAACAGGACTCAGAAAAACTCCTCCTTGAACCGTCACCTTATCGTGGTGGAGGAGTTTGAGTGCCCTAATGATCCTAGGAGCTATGTTGTCTGGGGCACTTAGTGCCCCTGGTAGGGTCTCCCATGACAAATTGGTCTTAGGTGAAGGGTGAGACAAAGAACGGTTCGAAGGATCTTTCATGGCGGTTAAAACGAAGAGTCGGAGTACCCGGCCCGGAGGGTTACCGGGGTCCCACCCTGGAGCCAGGCCTGGGGTTGGGGCCCGTGAGCGAGCGCCTGGTGGCCGGGCTTTCGCCCATGGGGCCCGGCCGGGCCCAGCCCGAACCGGATACATGGGCTCGTCCAACTGTGGACCCACCACCCGCAGGAGGAACATGAAGGGTCCGGTGCAATGTGAATCGGGTGGCAGACCAAGGCGGGAGCCTTGGCGGTCCAATCCCCGGACAAGAAAACTAGTTTTTGGGACATGGAACGTCACCTCGCTGGCGGGGAAGGAGCCGGAGCTTGTGGCAGAGGTTGAGCGGTACCGGCTAGATATAGTCGGACTCACCTCGACACATTGCATTGGCTCTGGAACCCGAGACCTGGAGAGGGGTTGGACACTCTACTTTGCTGGAGTTGCTCCGGGTGAGAGGCGGAGGGCTGGGGTTGGCTTTTTGTTAGCCCCGAGACTCTCTGCCTGTGTGTTGGGGTTTACCCCGGGGGACAAGAGGGTAGCTTCCTTGCGCCTTCGGGTCGGGGAACGGGTCCTGACTGTTGTTTGTGCTTATGGGCCAAATATCAGTTCAGAGTACCCACCCTTTTTGGAGTCCCTGGGACGAGTGCTAGATAGTGCTCCATCAGGGGACTCCATTGTCCTGCTGGGGGACTTCAATGCTCACGTGGGCAATGACAGCTTGACCTGGAGGGGTGTGATTGGGAGGAACGGCCCACCTAATCTGAACTTGAGCGGTGTTTTGTTATTGGACTTCTGTGCAAGCCGCAGTTTGGCCATAACGAAAACCATGTTCGAACATAAGGATGCCCACCGGTACACTTGGTACCAGGGCAGCCTAGGTCACAGGTCGATGATAGATTTTGTAGTCGTATCATCTGACCTGCGGCCGTATGTTTTGGACACCCGAGTGAAGAGAGGGGCGGAGCTGTCAACTGATCACCACCTGGTGGTGAGTTGGATCAGATGGCAAGGGAACATGCCGCGTAGACCTGGCAGACCAAAACGCATAGTGAGGGTCTGCTGGGAACGCCTGGCAGAAGAACCTGTCAAGACGGTCTTCAACTCCCACCTCCGGCAGAGCTTTGACCACGTCCCGAGAGCAGTGGGGGACATTGAGTCCGAGTGGGCCTTGTTCCACGCTGCAATTGTCGAGGCGGCTGTTGCTAGCTGTGGTCGTAAGGTGGCCGGTGCCAGTCGTGATGGCAACCCCCGTACCCGCTGGTGGACACCAGAGGTTCGGGGAGCCGTCAAGCTGAAGAAGGAGGCCTACAGGGCGTGGCTGGTCAGTGGGTCTCCGGAGGCAGCAGACAGGTACCGGATAGCCAAGCGGGGTGCAGCAGTGGCAGTTGCCGAGGCAAAATCTCGGGCGTGGGAGGAGTTTGGTGAGGCCATGGAGAAAGACTATCGATCGGCTCCAAAGAGGTTCTGGCAAACTGTCCGGCGCCTCAGGAGAGGAAGGCAGCAACTCGCTCACACTGTTTACAGTGGGGATGGGGAGCTGCTGACGTCAACTGAGGCTATAGTCGGACGGTGGAAGGAATACTTTGAGGAGCTCCTCAATCCCACCAATGCGCATTCCGAGGAGGAACCAGAGCTGGGAGGCCTGGGGATGGACTGTCCGATCTCGGGGGCAGAAGTTGCTGAGGTAGTCAAACAACTACACAGCGGCGGAGCCCCGGGGGCGGATGAGGTTCGTCCTGGGTATCTCAAGGCTATGGATGTTGTAGGGCTGTCATGGTTGACACGTCTCTACAACATTGCGTGGTCATCGGGGGCAGTTCCTAGGGAGTGGCAGACCGGGGTGGTGGTCCCCATCTTTAAGAAGGGTGACCTGAGGGTGTGTTCCAACTATAGGGGGATCACACTCCTCAGCCTCCCTGGAAAGGTCTACTCCAAGGTACTGGAGAGGAGGGTCCGATCGATAGTTGAATCTCAGATAGAGGAGGAGCAATGTGGTTTTCGTCCTGGCCGTGGAACTGTGGACCAGCTCTATACCCTTGCAAGGGTGATGGAGGGGGCATGGGAGTTTGCCCAACCAATTCACATGTGCTTTGTGGATTTGGAGAAGGCTTATGACCGTGTCCCCAGGGGCACCCTGTGGGGGACGCTCCAGGAGTATGGGGTGGGTGGCTTTCTGTTAAGGGCCATTCAGTCCCTTTACCAGAGGAGCGTGAGTTTGGTCCGCATAGCCGGTAGTAAGTCGGACCTGTTCCCAGTGAGGGTTGGACTCCGCCAGGGCTGCCCTTTGTCACCGGTTCTGTTCATCACTTTTATGGACAGAATTTCTAGACGCAGCCGTGGTGTGGAGTGTGTCGAGTTTGGTGGCAGGAGAATCTCGTCTCTGCTTTTTGCGGATGATGTGGTCCTCCTAGCTTCATCCAGCTCTGACCTTCAGCTCTTGCTGGGTAGGTTCGCGGCTGAATGTGAAGCGGCTGGGATGAGGATCAGCACCTCCAAATCTGAGACCATGGTTCTCGACCGGAAAAGGGTGGCTTGCCACCTCCGGGTCGGGGGAGAGGTCCTACCTCAAGTGGAGGAGTTTAAGTATCTCGGGGTCTTGTTCACGAGTGAGGGTAGGAGGGATCGGGAGATCGACAGGCGGATTGGTTCGGCGTCTGCAGTGATGCGGACGCTGAGCCGATCTGTCGTGGGGAAGAGGGAGCTGAGCCAGAAAGCCAGGCTCTCGATTTACCGGTCGATCTACGTCCCAATCCTCACCTATGGTCATGAGCTTTGGGTAATGACCGAAAGAACGAGATCGCGGATACAAGCGGCCAAAATGAGTTTCCTCCGTAGGGTGGCCGGGCTCAGCCTTAGAGATAGGGTGAGGAGCTCGGACATTCGGGAGGGACTCGGAGTAGAACCGCTGCTCCTCCGGATCGAAAGGAGCCAGTTGAGGTGGTTTGGGCATCTGGTCAGGATGCCTCCTGGACGCCTCCCCGGGGAGGTGTTTCGGGCATGTCCTGCCGGCAGAAGGCCCCCGGGTCGACCCAGGACACGTTGGAGAGGTTACATCTCCAATCTGGTCCGGGAACGCCTTGGGGTCCTGCCGGAGGAGCTGGTGGACAAGGCCGGGGAGAGGACGGCCTGGAGCTCCCTAGTTGGGATGCTGCCCCCGCGACCCGGACCCGGATAAGCGGAGGAAGACGACGAGGACTCAGAAAGTTCGGGTCAGCAACTGTCCCTCCGGTCTCCGTTCCACCTCCACCGGCTCCCCCCAGGGCCGTGTGCTCTCCCCCCTGCTCTACATCCTCTACACCGACGACTGCAGATCCACACATCCCAACTGTCACCTGGTGAAATATGCTGATGATACAGTCCTCCTGTCACTGCTGTCAGGCTCCTCACAACACCACGGACCTGATCTTCAGGAGTTTGTAGAGTGGTGTGACAACTCCAAACTTGAACTGAATGTGAGCAAAACCAAAGACATGGTGGTGACCTTCTGCAGGAGGCAGAGGGATCCGGCTGCTTCAGTAACCACCATTATCCACGGGAACCCAGTGGAGGTAGTGGAGGAGTACAAGTATCTGGGAACCACCTTTGACAACCTCCTGAAATTCTCTGCTAACACAGAGGAGATTCTCAGGAAGTGCCACCAACGGCTATATCTCCTGAGGAAGCTCAACTCCTTTGGAGTCAGCTCCTCAGTCATGATGACTTTTTACTGTGCCTTCCTGGAAAGCATCATGACCTTCTCCATCACTTGCTGGTTCTACTCCCTTAAGGTTGGTTTATGCTTGACGCGTCCACGAGGTCCGCACGGCTCCGCGCGGAAAAGTTGCGTCATTTTAACAACCACGCCTCTTCTCCGCACAGCCCAGAATTTCCGCAACGCGCACCTCGGAAAATTTCTAACCACGCGGACGGACGGACGCGGAAAAACATGGCGGACCGGCAAGAACTAGTATGGCAGAGGTTCGTAAACACAGACATTAGTATGATTCAGATCTCAGAGATCACCGTGATCAACATGTTGTTAATAATTCTTGGAGAGAAATAGCTCGCGCTGTCGGAAAAGACGAGAACGCTGTTAAAAAAATGCTGGAATGCCATGTTGTAAACAGTCATTTCTACTTCTACTGTGGTGTAGTGTTGGATACATGCCGTAGAGCTCCATGCTGCCCCCTACAGTTTGGGAGAATATTGGCTCACCGCAGGGACAAGCCGCACGAACCATAAACGCTGCGAGTTGTGAAGCGCGTTCCATCCGCGAGCCGCATCACCAAGTGGAAAGTAAATGCGTCTAGCATAAACCAAGCTTTAGCCTCCAGAACAGGAACAGACTGCAGCACACTGCATCAGTGACTACGTTTACATGCAGCCAATATCCGGGTTATGATCGGGTTAAGGTCGGGATTCGGGTTTCTGAGTTGATCAGAATAACACGTTTACAAGCATGAATAGAAAGAGTTACCCCTAACTTGCATAACCTGATTTAAATGCGGACGTTGGGGTAGCGTCAGGACGTATGGACTACGTCCAGACGCAATATGCGTCATTTCCGGTTCTTCTCGTTCCGGTATCCGTGAAAACAACAACATGTTTCCCAGTTCGGAAGAGATAGCGACCGCGTTTATTTGCGCTTTAGTTTCCTTGTCACTCAAAGTGTGGTGCTGTGCCGCGACTCGCCATGTTGCTCCCAACTTGTTGTTTACTTCCGGAGTTCTGGCGCATACAAGACGTCTCGCTACTCAAAAGACCAAGATTCCTTGCGAACAGAGCATGCGCAGAACACACGCTTTGATGGGGATATCCCGATGTGCGTTTACACGACTAAAACATTCGGGTTAGAAAAGGGTTACCCCAGGTGTAGTAACCGGGATATGAGCATATCCGGGTTTTTGGCGGTGTTTACATGGACCTGCGGAACCGGGTTATTGTGAATATTCGGGTTTTAAAAGGGTTACTGGCTGCATGTAAACACACTGTGTGCTCCAAAATTGTTGGCCTGCCTGTCAGAACTCTTGCTCAGGTTTTCTATCAACAAGCCCTGAGACAGGCAGCCAAAATCCTCCATAACCCCTCTCACTTTCTTCACCCTGCATTTCAATGGCTCCCCTCTGGGCGACGCCTATGCTGCATTTCCTGTAAGACTGAGAGGAGAAGAGCCACCTTTGTCCCCAAAGCCATTCTGCTCTTTAACTCCAGCAGATAAGATAAGACCATCCCCAGATAAACCTTCTCCTTGGGCTCTCCATATATTTAACTTTTATACAGACGACACTTTAGTCACTTTATTCACTTACTCAGTGTTTTTGGCATATTTTACTGTTTTATCCTTCTTCTTGCTGCTTTATTACTTCCTTATTGCCTATTTATTCAATGTTTGTATGTCCGACATCATGCTGCTCTGCTGTTATTATTATTATTATTTTTTAATTGCCCCTCAGGGATAAATAAAGTTTTCTGATTCTGACTCCAATAGGAAGGTGGGGGTGGGGGGCTGGGATCCTGTTTCCCCCAGCGAGAGCAGCCATCTACGGCGCTCAGCCACTGTAGCCACAGGTGGGAGGGAGATCTTGGGAGAAGCCCAGAGCACATTGACTCCTGCAGGTTGATGACCTTGCCAGGCTGAAGTCCACCATTCCGAAGGGGGGGGGGGGGGGGGGGGGGGTCGGGTTTTCACGGCATCTGTCTGCATTCCTTCGTGGGGTTTTTTTAGTTGCTTGCAGCTCAAGGCTACCAGGGCGTCAGATTCAGATAACAAGAATTTGTTTGGGTCAGGCTGGGATAATTGTCCTCTCTGCCTTCAGTCTTTAAACTGATCATTTCCAGTCCTTCAGTGAAGCCAATTTTGGGTTTTAAACTTGTCCATCCCGTCCGGTGACTCTCTCCGAGATGACATCCATTTTGCACACTAATATCGGTATTGCAGCTAGAACACTGTCCATCTTACGATTCACCTCGAGTAACGTCTCAGTCTGAGAAGTCTCCACACGGACGGTGCTTTCCGTGGGTGCAGGTCGCCCTCCAATCGCTCGCGTCTCCCCAAATTTCCAGAAAACCAGATATCCTCCCACTCCAATCAGGAGAAATCCAGTGATCATCAGACCAAATATCCACACGTCTTCGATGTCCTCAATGGACAGCTGGGATTGACATATGATCTTCCATTCCCTCCAGGAATCCAAAATATATCCCACCGGGTGCGTCCCCTGTGGACACGTGGGAGCCCCCTGCTCCGTTCTCATTGTTGAAAAAAATCTTATCAATCGTGTTGAATGACCAATTTATCAAATCTATGGGTAAAAATAGGGTTTTCAGAAGAAATGCAGAGAAGCGCTCTGTGGGCAGACAGGACAAAGAGCCTTGGGGAAAAAAGATAAGGGAGCAAAAAGAGAAGTGTCTGTACTCTGCGAGTGCCAGGAAGAGATCATGCCAGCTTGACTGGTCCCGAGTGCTTCTGTTGGCACAGCTCACCCTGTCAGGTCATCTATTCAGATGCATCACTTTATCAAATAAAACCAAGGAACATTTGTAGCTTTCACCTTTTCAGATAATCGCTTCATCATGGTTACATGCTCACAGAGAACCGCTGGTAGAACTGGTGTGTGCACAGACAACACCTGTAGTATTTTCCAGTTGAGTGTTTAGGAATGAAACATGTGCAGTGGGAAGGAGAACACGCCTGTGGACATGTTTTACAGGAAAAGTGGAGATGACTGCAGTATTACAGCAGATGGATTTCACGTAGCATAGCATCCAAACCCTTTTATTACCCGACTGTATTCTCATGATTGTGGGTGCCTTATCAGTACAACTACTGCTTTGTGTAAACATGAAGTGAGGAATGGACCAACTGCTGCTCTCAGGGATGAGCCGGTGGTCTAACACATCAATCAATCAATCAATCAATCAATCAATCAATCAATCAATCAATCAATCAATCAATCAACCAATCAATCAATCAATCATCAACCAATCAATCAATCAATCAATCAATCAACCAATCAATCAACCGATCGATCAATTTTATTTGTAGAGCACCTTCCACAATGTTATCAGAAGCCCAAGGTGCTGAACAGCATCATCATAAGAACATTCCCAGTACCTGGGCATAAAAGCAAGATAAAATCATAAAATAACAAGCAAGCAATATTACAAATACAGAGAGATAACGTAATAAGACTAATCAATTAAAAACATATGGTGGACAAAATAAGATCAAGCATCCTGGTCAAAAAGAAGAAGTATTAAAAACCATAATGTCAGGGCAATTCAAAGAACCCTAGCGCTGAAAAGCAATCAAATGAAAATGAGTCTTTAGACGAGAATTAAAGACTTTAAGGGACGGTGCCTGCCTAATGCTCAATGGCAATTCATTCCACAGAGTTGGAGCCAAAACAGAAAATGCACAATAACCCCTCGATCGCTATTTCGACCGGGGGACCACCAGACGTCCCTGCTCGGCTGAGCGAAGAGAGCGAGATGGAGCATACCTGTGCAAAAGTGCAGTAATGTAAGAGGGGGCACTGCCCTGGACGGCCTTATAAAAGAGAGTTAAGATTTTAAATTTTGCTCGGTATTGCACCGGGAGCCAGTGCAGAGTAAACAGCACTAGGGTAATGTGATCTCAACATCTAGTACCTGTCAGGAACATAGCCACTGAGTTCTGTACAAATTGGAGCTGTGCAACCGTGCACTGGGCCTGACCAGCATACAGTTACAGTAGTCCAGACGGGATAGGACGAAAGCATGCAACACAGATTCCAGATGAGCTCTGGACAGTAGAGGCCTGATCCTGGATAGTCTTTTCAGGTAAAAAAAAAACAGGACCTCACCACCGTATTTACGTGAGTGTCAAGATTAAGTGAGGAGTCAGTTTTTATCCCCAAATTACTGACTATTTTCTTTTCATAGGGGTCAATGGGCCAAGGTCAATATCAGCACCTGAGCCATTTCTTCTGCCAGGACTAAGTACTATGACTTCCGTTTTGCTCTCATTTAGGTGCAAAAATTAGAAGCCATCCGACATTTTATGTCCTTCAAACAGTCCAATAAAGGATAAACAGATCTATCCTCCCCACGACGAAGAGGGAGATAGATCTGGCAGTCATCAGCAAAAAAATGAAATTTCACATTATGTTTATGTATTTAGCAGACGCTTTTGTCCAAAGCAACTTACAAGTGATAATTGGCATTTTGCCCTTGAGGCTAACAACAACAATAACAACAACAACGTTGACATCAGTCATGGAGAGTAGGGAACAAGGAGTGGACAGTAGAGAGGGGGGATGGGTGCAGGCAAGGTGCTAGTTCAAAAGATGCTCTCTGAAGAGCGGGGTCTTCAGGAGTTTCTTGAAAATTGAAAAGGAAGCCGCTGCTCTGGTAGTGCTTGGAAGGTAATTCCACATTTGTGGAACGATGCATGCGAAAAGTCTGGATGGTCCTGAGCGTGGTGTAGGCACTGCTAGCCGACGATCCTGTGATGACCGGAGCGGCCGGGCCGAGACGTAAGCCTTTGCAAGAGGATTCAGGTAGATGGGAGCCGTACCGTCTCGGACTTTGTATGCTAGTGTTAGCAATTTGAATTTGATGTGTGCTGCTAGCGGTAGCCAGTGGAGCTCAATGAACAGAGGGGTGACGTGTGCTCTTTTAGGCTGATTGAAGACCAGACACGCCGCTGCATTCTGGACCATTTGAAGAGGTCTCACAGAACAGCCTGGAAGACCAGTTAGAAGGGCATTACAGTAATCGAGGCGGGAGATGACAGTAGATTGCACCAGGAGCTGGGTGGCATGTTGTGTTAGGTATGGTCTGATCTTTCGTATGTTATACAGCGCAAAGCGGCATGAACGGGCAACAGAGGCAACATGATCTTTAAAGGTCTGGTGTTCATCAATCACAACACCCAGATTTCGAACTGCCTTTGAAGGAGCCAGAGATAGGAAGTCATTCTGGATTGACATTATGCTGACGAAGGAGGACTCCAAGAGGAAGCAAATACACTGCAAATAGGAGAGGAGCAAGGACAGAGCCCTGTGGCACACCCCAACGAAGTCTCACGCAGGGTGACGTCACCTCACCCATCTGAACACTAAATGTCCTGTCATGAAGGTAGGAGCGAAGCCATTGGAGGGCCTGCCCAGTTCTCCCCACCCAATGCTGTAGTCGGTCCAGAAGGACTTCGTGGTCGACTATATCAAAAGCTGCAGATAAGTCCAGCAATAGTAGGACGACATCGTTATCCATGTCACAGGCTAAAAACGTGTCATTAAAAACCATTAAAAGAGCAGATTCAGTGCGGTGACCTGCCCTGAACCCTGACTGAAAGGTCTCCCATAAATCATTTGTGTCCATAAAGGCAATCAATTGTGAATACACGACCTTCTCCAGCAGTTTGGAAAGAAAAGGGAGTTTTGAGATGGGCCTGTAATTAGCTAAGTTTGTCACATCCAGCCCCGGCTTTTTTAACAAAGGATGAATAACAGCCTTCTTAAACGAGGACGGAACCATACTAGAAGTAAGACTGCCATTTATGATTGCCAAAAGCAAAGGGCCTATCACTGGAAAGAGTTCTTTATAAATTCTAGGGGACAGCACATCACAAGGAGAGCCAGATGGTTTAAGCTGAGCAACCAGTTTTTCCAAGTCCGATAAGGATACAGGCTCAAATGTTTCCAGTGTAGCCTGGAAACTAGCCTCTGGGAGTAGAGAGTCTGGTGGTGAGTTTGTAATGGCAGCTTGAATAGCTGTAACCTTATCAACAAAAAAGTGAAGAAAGTCATTACAATTTTCAACTGTGGGAGGCAAAGAACTAGAATCAGAGAACTCAAGTAGCGAATTTACTACAGAAAAAAGAGTGTGTGGATCATGAGAATTTTTTTCCACGATATCAGCAAAGAACTTCACCCTTGCTTCCTAAAGAGTTTGCTGATAGTTAAACAAAGATTCTCTGAATATCACACATGATGTAAGACTCAACACCACCTTGTGAATCAGTCTCTAATATGCATAAATTGTCATGTTCTGTGTCTCTTTGTGTTCCTCATGTGTCTCCTGTTTGCAGCCCTCCAGATCATTCCTCCCAAGTCCTGTGTTCCTTCAGTCATCCCCAGCTCCTCCAGGTGTCCCTTCACGTTCGGTGTCCTTGTAGCTCCAGCCCTTTTTTTCCCCAGCTCCCTCCTGGTTTTCTTCATGCTCTCTTAGTCTCCCCACCATATTTCTATAGGTCTATTATTTCAGTTTTGTGTGTGTGTGTGTGTGTGTGTGTGTGTATGTCTTTCTCCAGCTAGGTGTGTAGGTGTGTGTGTTGTGTGTGTTGTGTGTGTGTGTGTGTGTGTGTGTGTGTGTTTGTGTTTGTGTGTATGTCCTTCTCCAGCTAGGTGTGTGTGTGTGTGTATCCTTCCCCAGTCAGGTCTGGTGTCCTCCCCTGCTCCTTCCTGCTCCTCCCTGATTAGTTATTGCTTTCACCTGGTTCTCTCCCCACACACCTGCAGCTCATCTGCCTCCCATTATGCCCCAGTGTATAAAGCCCTGTCTGTGTCTCATTGTCTTGTCGGTCCATTGTGTTTTGTGTCAGCGTTGTTTTGTGCTCTATGTGAGCTTTTGCACCTTGTCTCCAGGTTTTGTGCTCTATGTTGAGCTTTCGTCCTCCTTGTATTCAGGACTTTGGTTTTTGGCTTCCTGCCGTTTTGGATTTTTGGTTCCTCATCCTAATAAAAAGGATTTTACCTTCAAACCGCTCCTGCCTCGTATCATCTGGGGTTTTCTGCATCTTGGGTCCTAATCTCCTCCTAACTCTCAACGTGACATAAATACACAGATTTATCACAAAAAACCCATTTCTACTGTAAGTGCCACTACTTAGTGTCTTCTAGTCTCTGTAGAATCAGTGCTGGCTCAACAAGGCACACTTTTCTTGGATTTTTATAATTTGTTAATTGTTAATTTATTTTCTCACTCAGCAGTTTCATTCATCATTCATGCAAAATACAATCATCAACAGTCTCCTAAGTGAAAAAAGGGGGAGGAAGAAGAAGTCTTATATGACCTACCCCTTTCTACTTCATACAATATAATTTACAGAATGGCCTTATACACAGATCAAAGTATAGAACTTCCTTGTCTTTGTAAACAAAATCACAATAAAACTTATCAATATACTTATTCAATATTTACTTATCAATCATACGATTCCATGATTTTTTCTTTATATAGTCTCTTAAATTGATCGGTAGTTAAACATTTTTTCAGGTCATAATCCAGATTGTTCCATAATTTTACTCCATATACTGAAATACACATTTGCTTTAATGTTGTTCGTAAAAAAACTCTTTTAAACTCAGGCTTCTTTCTGTTTTTCCATCATTTGAAATCAAAACAAAAAACTTCTGTAGCTTCACTGGCAGTAACCTCTTTTTTTGCCCTGAACATAATTAGTAAAGTTTTCAAATTAACCAAATCCCTGAATTTCATAATTTTTGATTCAATAAAAAGTCTATTGGTATGTTCTCTAGCATCTACTTTATATATAATTCTCATAGCTATGTGTTGCCCCAAACCTCTATACAATAAGTCAAGTATGGAACAATAATGAATAATATAATATATGAAGTGTTGATGACTCCAAAATACTTTTTACTTTATTTAAAAGTCCAATACTTTTACACAGTTTTTGTTTAATATATTTTATAAGGGGTTTCCAATTTAACTAAACCCAATAGGACTTACATCATGCTAGGACGTAACGACGCTGAAAGATCAGCTACAGAATGTATGGTGAAGGGAAACGATCGGCTTATTTCAAACTATAAGAAAACAGCATGCTGTTTTACATGTTTTCAAAGACTTAAACTAGAGTTTTCAACATTAAATGAATACAGCATGAGTGGGAAAACTTCTTACCCAAGTCTTTGCCAAATCCAGACTGCTTGAAGCCTCCAAAGGGAGCAGCCACATCTGTCTTGTTGTAGGTGTTAACAAAAACAGTGCCAGCTTCTAGTCTCTCACTGATGTAGAGAGCTTTGCTGATGTCCTGAGTGAAAACTCCTGATGCTAGGCCATACTCTGTGGCATTGGCCCTCCTCAGGACATCATCTACATCACTGGAGCATGTTGGGAGAAACCAGACCACTCAGAATTCAGTCACAACAGAGACACAAAGATAAGTAAAGAAACGGTAATATGAGCTACTGGCATGCTGTTAGCACCCTTGGATGTTGGCGTACCCACTCTTGAACTTGGAAATGATCATAACTGGTCCAAATGACTCTTCTTTAGCAATGTACATGTGGTCTTGGACATCGGTAAACACCGTGGGCTCGAAGAAGAAACCTGGAAGCAGGAATAAACATGGTTTTGATTCATTCATCCATAGTTCATCATGGATCCCCCATGTTTGCTGCTCCAGCTGCTTCACCTGGGCGCTGCACTTGCTTGCCTCCACAGACTAGAGTGGCTCCCTCTTTTACACCAATCTGACAATATTCCACCAATTTGTCCAGATGTGCTTTGTGATTCTGAGGGCCGTGGTCTGTGGAGCGGTCCAAAGGATCACCAATCTTCATCTTTTTGACCTCTTCAACCTGGGATTAAAGGCGAGATGACTACTGGACTTTACACAGTTCTGCATTGGCCTGTTTTTTCTTATTTTACAGGCAGATCTTTGACAGGATGAGACAAAAGGTGTCATGATTTTTACCACTTTGACTAAAAACTGGTCATGGATGGAGTCCTCCACAAACAGCCTGCCAGCAGCGATGCAGTTCTCTCCTTTATTGAAGAACACCGAGCTCATGCCCTAAAACACAGACAACAAACACATTTTACACTAGAAAAGTTCTCCAACGTCTCCAAAAACTCCACAACGCTTCTGTTTATCAGCAAACTTTCTTATGACTGAGGGGATGATGAAACCTGATTTCCTGTTGCACAGACAGAGGTTTCCGAATCATGACAGAGGAGCACTCTGAGTGAGGCTAGATCACCACCATGGCACCAGTGGATCGGATCAAACCCTCAGAAAACACCCATTTGACAAAATCTAGATTAAACAAAGTTTTCTCCATCGAGGATATTTTAGCTCTTTTGAGTGGGAGACAACTGATGTGTTTACACCTGGGCCTGCCCAGTAGGAGGGCATTTATTAAAACCTCTTCAGTGAGTGAGTCCTCAAGAACTGCTAACCCAATACATACCAAACAAAACGCTATAATGTTAATAAGAATAATTCTTAAATACGTGTTGATTCTGATCTAAAATAAGACTCATTCCGTTTAATCTTCATCTAAACTGCATGTTTCTCAGCATCAGGATTATTAAAAATATGTCTGGAAGCTAGAATCCACTCACATCTCCAATATTATTAAAGCCTTTAAATGAAAAAATATGGATCATACAAATAAATACAAAACAAGCTGTTAACATGATCAGAACTATAAGTTCAGCTGTAGAGGTTCATGTTTCTGATTAACCTGTAAACTGTTAATATCAGATTTACTTTATTTGCCAAGAGAGTTCACCGGTGTTGTCTTGGCAACCATTTATATTACACTTTCAGCCATTGCTGAAAGTGCATGTGATGCCATCAGTTCAGTTGTCTCTAATCTACAAACTCAGCACCCCAATGCATTTGTGGCTATATCTGGTGATTTTAATCATGCCTCGCTCTCTGCTACACTTCCAACATTTCAACAGTTTGTAAGCTGCTCCACCAGAGAAAACAAGACATTGGATTTGTGTTATGCAAATGTAAAGAATGCATACATGTCCAAAACAAGACCTCCTCTGGGACAATCAGACCACAATCTTGTTTTTCTCTGCTCAGAATACAAACCACTTGTTCAGAGGCAACCTGTGACAAGAAGAACTGTGAGAAAATGGTCACAGGATGCTGACGAAGCCCTGCAGAGTTGTTTTGAAACCACAGATTGGATGACTCTCTGCCAAGGATATGAAGAGGACATCAATGCCATGACTTGATGTGTCACTGACTATATAAACTTCTGTGTGGACAACATCATACCCACCAGAACAGTGAGATGTTTCGCTAATAACAAACCCTGGATTACCAGTGAATTGAAGAATCTGCTAAATGAGAAAAAAGAGCCTTCAAGGAGGGAGACAGGGAATTATTGAGGAGTATACAGAAGCAAATGAAGATCAAGATCAGAGACAGCAAGGAAGCATACAGGAAGAAGCTGGAGAACAAACTACAGAGGAACAATATCAGAGATGTCTGGTCAGGGATGAAGAAGATCACAGGCTTCAAGCAGAGGAAGCATTGCACAGATGGCAGCCTGGACACAGCCAATGAACTGAACAAGTTATTCAATAGGTTCAGTTCAGGAACAAACCCAGCATCCTCCTCGCCTGTCCCCAGCCAATCAGACATCCCATCCTCCTCTGATCCAACAATTTCCTGTCACACACCAGCTCTTTTGTCCACTAACACAGTCATGGTCTCTTCTGGTTCTATAAATCTGTCTTCAACCAAGTCAGGAGATGCTGCTGCCCCATTTACCTCCCCCTCCCACCAATATGTCTCTAGAAGTCAGGTGAAGAGGCAGCTGGAGAGACTGAACAGGAACAAGGCTGCAGGTCCAGATGGTGTCAGCCCCAGAGTACTGAAGGCCTGTGCAGAGCAGCTCTGTGGGATTCTGCAGCACCTCTTCAACCTCAGCCTGGCCCAGGAGAAGGTTCCAGTCCTGTGGAAGACATCCTGCCTTGTTCCAGTTCCAAAGAAAACTCGCCCATCAGTCAATGACGACTACAGACCGGATGCCCTGACATCCCACATCATGAAGGTCCTGGAGAGACTCCTGTTGGTCCACCTGAATAAGCAAACTAGAACATATCAGGACCCGCTGCAGTTTGCTTATCGCCATGGAGTTGAAGATGCCATCATCCAGCTGCTTCAACCAACCCACTGTCATCTGGAAAAAGCAGGCAGCACTGTGAGGGTCATGTTCTTTGATTTCTCCAGTGCATTTTACACAATCCAGCCTGATGTACTTTGCCAGAAACACCAGAAGACACAGGTGGGGGCCTCAGCTATCGCCTGGATTAAAGACTACCTGACAAACAGACCACAGTTTGTGAGGCTGAAGAACTGCAGATCAAACCAGGCGATCAGTAACATTGGAGCACCACAGGGGACTGTACTCTCACCATTTCTTTTCACCCTGTACACCTCAGACTTCCAGTACAAATCAGAGACCTGTCATCTACAGAAATACTCAGATGACTCTGCAGTTGCCGGGTGTATCAGAGATGGACAGGAAGCTGAGTACAGAGAGCTGGTGGATCGCTTTGTGGCATGGTGTGGAAACAATCATCTGACCTTGAACGTGAACAAAACAAAGGAGATGATTTTAGACTTCAGAAGAAACAGGGTGGAGTCAAACACTGTTTCCATCATGGGAGAAGAAGTGGAGGTGGTTGAGGAATACAAACACCTTGGAGTTCACCTGGACAACAGACTGGACTGGAGAAAGAACAGCGAAGCTGTTTACAAGAAGGGACACAGCAGACTGCACTTTTTGAGGACGCTTAGGTTCTTCAATGTCTGTAGCAAGATGCTGCAGATCTTCTACAAGTCTGTTGTTGAGAGTGTAATCTCTTCAGCCATCGTCTGTTGGGGCAGCAGCATCAGAAGCAGGGACCTGAAAAGGCTCAACAGCCTAATGAAAAAGGCTGGTTCTGTTCTGGGGACGACTGTGGAACCACTGGAGGAGATAATGCAAAGAAGGATTCTCCAGAGACTCAAGAAAATTATGGACAACCCTGAGCATTCTCTTCACAAGACTGTCCGACAACGGAAGAGTGTCTTCAGTCAGAGGTTTCTTCAGTTTGGCTGCAACACCGACCGCTACTGGAGATCCTTCCTGCCAACAGCCGTTGTAATATACAAGAACTCTTTGATGACTTGATTATTATTATTATTCTGAGCTACTACATCAATCAATTTCTCTCTGGGATTAATAAAGTTTTTTTTGAATTTGAATTGAATTGAACTGAATTGAATTAGAGCTTTTAAAAATCTGAAAATTTTGAGAACTATTTTCAGAAAAGAGGTCTCAGGTGGTTCTGACCCAACCCAAACAGCAGCAGGTATGAACTCCGTGATTCTCTGATTCTAACTGGGAACACTGGTTTTCCTATCAGGATTATTCCTGTCTTTTACTTTATTTCTTCTTATCTATGAGCCATCACAGGTGTTTTTAACACAGTGAACAAATTTATTTGTTCCATCCATTTTGAGCCGAAAACCTCAAATGATGCATTAACGTGACTTTTCAGAAACTAAACATGCATGCTAATCTCTGGTGCTGAACCTGTAATCTTGCATGGATTTTAGGTTTTTATCAGGGCAGATAAGGAAGTTCTCCTTCTTCTTCAAGGGACATACGACTGTGTTATATCCATGCACCATGAAGCAGCAGGTCACAGCGGTGCTTTGTCGTAATGTAGTGCGTACTCTAAACTGGCTCCTGGAAATCCTTCGTGTTACTTCTTACTTTTCATTTGCAGTCGACATGATTAGTTAGTTCACCAGGAATAATTTGTATCATGATTGAGTAATTTTAATGACTTTGCACACAAAATGCTACTTTCTGCTGTTTATGCTAAGCTAAAGCAGACAGACTGAGCTGGTTACAAAATGTTTTTTTCCTGCTTATCCAACTCTGAGGATTATAGCAGTGGAATATCCCTTTAAAACACTTTTGTATCAGAACTACATTTAGAGACGTGAACACTTCAAGTCCCCGGTGCAATCTGCAGAAAATGTGTATATTTATTTATTTATTTATTTATTTGCACATTGTGCACATGTGAGCAAGTCTTTTACTATCTAATTATTCTGAATAGAATTAAAACAACACACCATGCGTACGGCCTTGTCCATGTCACAGTCACTGCAGATGATGAGGGGGGATTTTCCTCCAAGCTCCAAAGAGACTTTCTTAATGTTGCTGACAGCACAGCTTCAAACCAAGCAAAGAGCAAATTATTAGTTATATATATATATATATATATATATATAATTTTTGGCCTGTACCTTGTGTGTGTGTGTGTGTGTGTGTGTGTGTGTGTGCGCGTGCGTGTGAAATGCAATGCTTTTAAATAACACCATTTCAGAAGAATATTTAATAACACAGCAGTAATGTTTAGTCTCTCTCACCTTTTCATGATGTGTTTACCGACTTCAGTAGAACCTGTGAAGCCCAGTTTTCGTACGTCCGGATGGTCAGACAAGCACTGCCCCACCAGAGCTCCTTTCAGAGACATACGAGTTCAGACTTCCACGTTATCGTCACATATCCAGTCCGTTTACAGTCAATGGTTTAGATTTTACTGTCTGGTGAAGCTGAAAGCTTGTTTTCTTACCTGATCCAGGTAGAATATTAATAACACCTTTAGGCAGTCCTGCTTTTGCTGCCAATTCAGCAAATTTCAGTGCTGTAAGTGGAGTCACCTGTAAACCGAGTTACATAGATGAGTGAAACAGAAGTACTACTTTAATTGTGTGTTGCACATGCAGGTCTAACCTGAGCAGGTTTGAGCACCATGGTGTTTCCAGCTGCCAGGCAGGCTGCGGCTTTCCAGGCCAGCATCATCAGGGGATAATTCCAGGGAATCACGATGGCACACACTCTGGAGGAAATGAAGGAAAGACCTTATGTCTAGTAAAGATAACACACTGCCAGGCTCTAACAGACAAACAAAAACTATAAAACTCTACAGACATGCTGGACTTTAAGAGAATGTGCTTAGTTAATCCCAGGTACATGGTTCAAGATTGTTAAAGTAACCTCAAAAACACTTAAATGCTAGTATCTGACCCTGTTCTATGAAATGTTATCTTTTACAATATGTTCTAAATTTTGACTTTCACCCTTAAACTCGTCTGTAGTACTGGAACCTGTCTCACTCTGGATCGTAAAGCATTCCAAAGAGAAAGCTCGACCACCTCTGGTTTTATACTTCGAGATTTTGTTCCAGTGACCGACGAGATCATGTTGAGACCGTTACAAACGTTAGGGATGTGCCAAAAGGAAAGTTCTAGGCCCAAACCGAAAACCAAAAATGAGGAAACCAAGGCCAAACAACCAAAAACCCAAACACCAAAAGAAATGATGTCACTAATTAGAACCATTGTTTTTATGGCTACTATGTGAACTAACCTCACTAAATACAAGGCGCTGTAATAAACCCGTTACAAAACCATGAAACTATTTATGTAACACTATAACTCTAAATAAAATGTTTCACTTGACCCACTCATGTGTATATTAATAAATTACAAATAAAAAAATTATACATTATAAATGTACTGGATTATTACAACTGAAAGGCCTGCTCAGAAACACTGCTAAATTAACCCTTTAGGCATCAAAGTCGCAATATTGCAACGAGCTTCATTGTTGGGTTGAAAGTTAGAATATGGAACATTTTATTAAAAGGTTATATTAAAAAATAATTAACATCACCCATGGGGCTTTCAGAGGTGAGCAGAATGAACGTACAAGTTCTCCTTTTAAAGCTATAATCAAAAAGATAATCAGAATTGTACACTGTTTGTTACGGCTACCAGCCTGACCAATGGCAGGAGCCAGGATCACCCAGCCCCGGTGATCAGCCTGACACCGCCCGTCCTCCTCTCTTCCAGGCTGCTGAGGAGCACAGCTGAGCTGAATCCTGCCGATTACCAACACCTGGATAAAAAGGCTGTGCCTTCAGCCGTCTGAGAGGCAGCAGTGCAGGGGTTCTGCCGTCCTCCAGGCCTCAGTTGGTTTTCAACCCCTTTGTTTGGATGAGTTTTTACTTTTAAAGTTTAAACTCTGAGTGATCCAGAGGGATCTTTTTGATGTTTGTTTAAAAAGGTTAACTTGGTTTGCTGCAACTTTATTGACACCTTCTGTTTGGTAAAGCTTTTAATATCAGTTTTTACCAGGTGTTTTTATAGTTGGTAATTTGTGTAATGTTAACCTTTAGCGCGACTCATGTTGCGAATGACCGCAGTCACCAATTCTTGTTATGTGTCTTACCCACGTATGTCTGATCTCTGAATTGTGTGTGCTGAAACTGAATTTCATTTCTCTGTATGTCCTGCACATGTGGTAGAAAATGACAATAAATGACTTTGACTTTTTGATCAATCTTGCAATGTGATGGTGTCTGGAGAATGACAGAATGTCTAAGTTCCTGACAGAGTGTTGACTCCTTCAGTATTATCCCAACACAAAGAAGTCACTGATCAAAAAGCGGGTCTATTCTGAAGAGGGGACTTGTACGTGGATGGCTGTGTCCCGTCTTCAGTATTTCCATCTATTTGGGAAAGGCAGTTTGCTGAAAGAGATTTATTGTTTGGTTGGCTTCCACTTTGTTCATCTACTGTTACAAAATTGCCATTTTGAATTCTACTGGGTCTCAGTCTTTTTATTCTTGCGACCACTTTGAGGAGTGTTGACCAGCTTAAAAACCTTGACAAATGGCTAAGGATATCACCTTATTTATCAAAGTCGTGATGACTTGGACTGATTTGATTTCGGGATCTCCAACCAACAGTGCAGTCGAAGGACTGGGTATGTGGAGAATGTTGTTATCCAACAGAAACTTCGGACCCGACAGCCAACAAGTTGACATGATACCTGATGCACTGAGACATCTAGAGGTATAATCCGCGGGGTTCTGTGTTGTGTCAAGATAGAGCCACTGCTTGGGATCTGTGGTTTGCCTTATACATTGCACACGATTAGCAACAAAGACAAGGAACCTTCGGGCTTTGCTGTTAATATAGGCCAAGACTATGTGAGAGTCAGTCCAAAAGAACTCTTTATCAATGTGAATCCCAAGCTCCACTTATAACATACTACTTATTCTAGCTGAGGTGACAGCAGCAGAAAGCTCTACTCGTGGGATGCTTGTAACCTTAGTAGGTGCAACTTTTGTTTTAGTCATAATGAGGCCACAATGAACTCTATCATTACTGAGGTATCTGCCATAAGAACACGCCCCATCTCCTACATCACTAGCATCACAAAAGTGATGCAGTTCCACCTTAACAACATCTGTTGGGTCGGGTGGATGGTAATGTCAAGGAACTGTAACAGATGTTAAGTCTTCCAAATCATCTTTCCAGGCCTCCCACAGTGGCCTCCCACAGTGAGCGCAAGTTTTCTGGAAGGAGTTCATCCCACTTGACACCTTGGCGACAACAACTCCTGTAGGATACTTTTTCCTCTCAAAGTGAAAGGAGCCACAAACCCTAGAGGGTCAAACAACGATGAGATGACAGACAGTGTGCTCCGACGAGTAGGAGGTTGTTCCTTGGTGCTTAAATCGAAACAGAAGGTGCCATTCTTCATTGACCCCTGAATACCAAGCACAAGGCCTTGAGAAGCTTCACCAGCATTAAAAGCGAGTGATTCATTGGTGGCAGCTCTTTCCGAGGGAGCAAGATGGGAGAGTGCCTCACTTTGGTTAGAGCTGAACTTATGAAGACACAACCCTGCTACTCTAAAAAGTGCTTAGGTTTTGGTTATGCGTTCTTGTGCTTCTTTGATTGATGGAACACTGGTTAGACCGTCGTCTACATAAAAGTTCCATTCAGCAAAATCAGAGGCTTTGGGGTGGTCTGTTCTGTGTTGTTGTGGCAGGTATTTGAGTTCAAAGTTAGCACATCCAGGAGAGGAACCGGCGCCACATAAATGGACAGCCATTCTGTGTTCTCTGGGCTCTGTATTCAATTGTCCATCCTGCCACCACGGAAATCTCAAATAGTTACACATGTCTGGACAAACAAGAAACTGGTAGAACATTCTTTCAGTGTCACAGATTATGGTTACATTTTCTCTCCTGAAATGAAGGAGTACACCCACCAATGAGTTGATCAAGTCTGGACCCGTGAGAAGAGTGTCGTTCAGTGAGATGCCTAGAAACTTGGTGGAACAGTCAAAATGGCTCTTGGCAGGTTTTTTTGGGTGGTACACCCCATGATGTGGGATGTACCACACGGTTTCATCGTTGGACAGAGAAGGAGAAGGGACTAATTCGGCTTGGAGCGTTTTGCGGCCACCAGACTTGGGACAAAACTGGTAATGATCCTTCCGCAGGTTCACCTACGGAAACCTTGTTACGACTTTTACTTCCTCTAGATAGTCAAGTTTGATCGTCTTCTCGGCGCTCCGCCAGGGCCGTGGCCGACCCCGGCGGGGCCGATCCGAGGACCTCACTAAACCATCCAATCGGTAGTAGCGACGGGCGGTGTGTACAAAGGGCAGGGACTTAATCAACGCGAACTTATGACCCGCGATTACTGGGCATTCCTCGTTGATGGGAAATAACTGCAATCCCCAATCCCTATCACGAGTGGGGTTCAGCGGGTTACCCACGCCTCTCGGCGAAGGGTAGACACACGCTGATCCACTCAGTGTGGCGCGCGTGCAGCCCCGGACATCTAGGGGCATCACAGACCTCCTGAGATACATACCTATCCTTATGGTGTCTCTCATTAATATCTGACTCCAGGACCTTAAGTACATCTGTAAATACTGGCGTAGGCATTTCTTTGACCTTTATTATGTGCACATAACTATGGCTATCTTCCCTTTCTAGGTGGGGATTACAGGACCTGATAATACTCCATCCTAATATGGTTCTTTGAGCAAAGGGTTCATTTACTTTCCTGTGACGACTTCTAAAGAGGCTATTACTGATGGACGGTCATAACCGATCAATCTAGCCAACTTCACAGTAATGCAATGGCTGCAACTTGTTTGCTAAGTTTTTAAGGTGGGACCACTGAAGTGCAGTTTCATGAGTAGGAATGTGAGACTTGTCAACTGGGATAAAATCACGTGAATAAGTTTGTTTGATTTGAATACGAGTTTTCGGGTCGAACCCACGCAACTATAAGTTGTCAACAAGTTTACTAGCGACAACTGTGTTAACCGAGGTCATCGTGCTAAGTTTCAAATGAACAGGTTGAGCATTAATACCCAGTTCTGAAGCCAAATCCTCTAAAATAAATTATTTCACAGCAGAGCATACGTAAGTATTTCTGTGGCTCAGATAAAACGGACACAAAAACGGGTAGTATGATAGATGTAGAGGAGGTTTTTCTTGTCAAAACATGAGTCATGATATTTTGCGCCTCAGTTGGGGTTTCAAGATCCTCAGTTTTCATCAGTTTAGGTTCATTTACTCTATGTGCAGACAGGTCGGGTAACGTCGTCCACACTTTCTGCAGGAGTGACGTCCTCAGCATTCTTTGGATAAATCACCCTTTCTCAGACATCCAAAGCAAAGATGATTTTCATAAATGAAAGATTTCTTGTCATTATCAGACATTGCTTCAAACGTTGGACACAGAGTCACAACATGAGACAAACAAGGTGGTTTAGGTCCAAAGGAGGATACTGAAGGTAAACTAGACTTGGTGGGTTGCAAAGTAGACTTTGGTTGGGTGTTGGTACTAAATGTTTAAGCTATTTTAATGAAGGCCCTCTCATCTCTTTTTCCTTCCTTCAATCCTGGGACTGCTACAGTGAAAACTCATAGCAAAAGAGGACACCATTCCACATTAGTGTGGTTTGTTCGAGTCAAAGGTAACTTGTGCGTGAAGAACCTGCAGAAAAGGATTTTTGTGTGGACTATTGACATAAGAGACTATTGCTGTGCACATTGTATGGTGAATCATGTACTTTCAACTCAATTAGAAAATTATATTTGTAAATAAACAAACAACAACTGATAACTACAAACTTTGCAAGTCCAGAATTTGGTCTAATTCACTAGGCTAGAGTAAGCTGTGAACAGAGTGAGTATTAGGTCTGTGGACCTTTGGAGGAAGAAAAAAACATTTCTGACACCAGCTAAACCAAGAATAAGTAAATTGATGTTAAAGGAGCTTTGATTTTATTTTAAATCCTTGTGTAATAAAAACTCAGTTTGATTTTACTATCATGCACATGCCTTTTTATGCTACCCACTCACCCCTTAGACCAGCCAAACTCCAAAAATGCCAAAAATGGGAGGTGGCCACCACCGCCATTTTGACCGTGTCGCAGGTTCCGTCAAGCCCAGACAATTCCACAAAAGGGAAGAGAAGTGGAGCTGAGGGTGGGGCTGTAAGGCTGGGATCAACTGAGGACACCCGGTCAAACTAGCTACAAGCTAAACTGAAGCTAACCCAAAGCTAACGCGGAGGTGGGAGCTAAGCTAACGGAGGTAGCAACCTAGCTACAACCGGAGTTAACTGTGCACAACACCAGGGGAGGGGAGAACCGAGTGGAAAACATCGGTCTCCCGAGAGCTCCACAAGCCGATAGTGGGAACCCAGCTCCACCAACATGTTATATTTCAACCCATTTTCTAAAGTGCAGCATTATGTTAAATGCACTGGGTTTTACCCTATTACATTTAAATTTCATGGTTAAACAGTACATGTTAAAATCTAATTTCAGCTCGGTAATGACCTTAAATACATAAATATAATTTTACTTACAGAAAAAAATGAAGTGGAGACTCCTTGGACGCTCTATTAGTGCAATTAATGCCACAGCAAGTCATTTTGTCCAACAAATGCACAAAAAATATCCAAACAAGAATACACAAACACAGAGACTCTAAATCCTGGAACAGTTTCCAGGCCAGACCGAGGCTCTACCGAGGCCTTTCCACGGAGCTAGCTCTGTGGTCACGTGGGTCTGATGCTCATTAACTATACAGAATTTTAGGCTTTTAATACACTTAAACAGAAGAGTGAGAAAAAAATTCACCCCCCTCAGAGTTGTCATGAGTGTAAACTAGATCATTTAAACCAAAAACATGTTCTGGTACCAGGCTGTAAACATGTTTATTTCTGCTGTGAAATTGGTATTTTTAACATGGGAGTCAATGAGGATTTGCTCGCTTCTGACACCAGCCCCTAGTGGATGAGGGTGGAACTGCAATTTATTTAACTTCCACGTTGGCCTCAATTTTTCACCCGCACTGTGGGGGCTTGAGTGATATATAATCATACTTTGTTTAATGAATAATTAGTTTTAAATCCAAAGTGTTTTAATACAGCGTCCTATACTTTACATTAACGAATGATGGTTTAAATGAATATTTTTCCTGTAATAATTTATTTCAGATCTTAAATTACACCAGATTAGTAATTGTTGATTTTAATCATTTAATCCATCAATATATTCACACCTCATGATATTATAATTAATGTTTAACATTTTTGCTTCACACTAAGAATAACCTCTCTAAGTATCTGGGCGAAGTAGTGAGTGCCTGAGGTATTTTGGTAACACCTTTAAACTTGTCAAATTCTCATTTGTCTGCAATTGTAAACACAAGTTCATAAAGTCTAGGTCACTTCCTGATCTGACCAGTTCTCTGTCACTTCCCGGTTCGGCCGACCGGGTGAGCAAAACACTTGGGACAATCCTCTCTTTTGACCTCAAGGTCAAAGCCTCTCTGCAACACTTGCGAGTGGTATCAGATGCTAAATAGATACGCCAGCTTCCTGCCGTCACCTGGAAGGTATCTTAGAGCAGACAGGTCATATTCGGAGCTGAAGTACGTGTTCCGATTCCCAGAGATCCATGCCACCTGCTGTTTGTCCATGCCAACCTCTTGAACCCCTGGATCGCACGAGGGCTTTCAACACAAAGGGTTTGTAGATTTGCACGACGGCGTTGGATGGTTTTATGAATAATCTATAGCTTATTAAACCAGTCAAACGGATTTTAAAACCCAGACATCACACAATCTCTCAGATACTTAACAAGGTTTTGCTTCTAAATATCTAGCCTACATTCCATCATTTCATTCATACTTTGTCATGTATAGTCATTAGTTTAGAAAGATAGAATTAAATTAATTTTTATAAACTATATCCTTGACTCTGTCTGAATTAATATGACTAAATAGATCAAAGAACCTAAGGTAATATTAAATCAAATATTCAAAGATCAATCAGATTGATCATTCGTATTTAAATGTAATATCACATTTTATTGATCATTCATTTGATAAATGTAGCAATATGGCATACCCAAGTTACCTATTTCCAGAGTCAGTTGGATATCAAAGGCTAAATAATTCTGATGATTCATAATTTTATGAAGCATTACAGCTTGTTGAATACCTTTCATATTTTATTGACAGTTTATTAATTGTGACTACTTACAAAACGTTACATGGTGATATTGAAAATTTCCAGTCATCAAATGAATCAAACTGTTCAAAGCTTAAAATTCTGAGAAAAAAAAACATTTTTTTTTTTGTTTCTCACCCGATTGGTTCCTTCTTGGTAAAAGTGAGATTCCGATTAGGCCTGGCCTGGTTGATAGGAATGGTACTGCCCTGTCAGGAAATGACATTATTAATATTAATGTAAATCATTAATATAAATATTAATTGGGGAAGGGGTGTGTGTGGAGGGCTTAAATTAACTTGTTACAGGAACTAGCAAAGTGCCACATCAGGGGAGGGCTTGACACAGCACAATTTGGAGTAATTTTTCCTGATATTTGGACATCCTCAAATTAGCTAATGCTAACTGGTTCTAACTGTTTCCTGGACACTAAACCAAAAACAGTCTTTCCCATCATGAGTCAAGATGGTGAGTCCATGAATGTTAGTGACAGTGTGATGTAAATCTGTCAGGATTTTCTAATCCTAGAGTTTCACGGTCTATTTTCCATCAGACGCTAATGCAGGAGATAGGTGTTGGAGACTATTTTGATGTTCAGCCTGCATGAAAAACTCAGAGTGACCCATTATAACCAGAAATAATCATAAAAAAGTCTCTTTTTTCAGTGTTCCACACCTTTAAACGTTTTAAATGTACAGAGTATACATGGATTAGAGGATGAGATTTGGGATCCCATTTTCCCACCTGGTTGGTCTTCTCATTTATCTTACTTGGATCTTGTCACACCAGCCAGCAAAGTAGCGAAACGTCTGAATAGACATGCCCACATGAGTCTTGAGAGCCAAAGTGTAAACAGCTCCAGAGTCAATGGCTTCAATAGTAGCAAGCTCCTCCTGGTGCTGCTCCATCAGATCAGCCAGCCTGTTAAAAGAGTAGCAAACAAACCACAAAGTTTAAAACACAATTCATGATGGTATTCTTGAGTCACTATCAGAAAATGTAGCCAAATACATCCATTAATAATATTTTCTCATCACAACTTTTTTGGTGTGGATAAGTAAATCCACTTGAGAACTGTAGCCATAAAAGTTATGAACAGAATCTGTGACAAAGGACAGCCTTGGCAGAATTTAACTCTCACCAGAAAAGAGCCCGACTTACTGCTGGCAATGCGGACCAAGCTCTGGCACCAGTCATATCCCTATATAACAGCCCATATCAGAGGACCTGGTACCCCACACTCCGGAAGTACCCCCTAAATGGTGTCTCGAGGGATGCAGTCGAATGCCTTCTCCAAAACCACAAAACACATGTAGATTGGCAGGGCGAACTCCCATGCACCCTACAGGAACCCCCTAAGGGTATGGAGCTGGTTCAGTGTTCCTTGGCCAGGATAAAAACTGCATTGCTCCACCTGAATCCAAGGTTTGACAATCCATTGAACCCTCCTCTTCAGAACCTCTGAGTAGACTTTACTAGGGAGGCTCATGAGTGTGATCCACCTGTAGCTGGAACACATGCAGTGGCCCCTCTTTTTAAATAGGGGCATTACCACCCCAGGCCAACACAACCCTATAACATCCAGAGCCTTGCAGAAATCTGGGCAGATCTCATCTACCCCAGGAGCCTTTCTACCATGGAGCTTTTTGACTACCTCAGTGACCTCAGCACCAGAGATTGGAGAGCCCAACCCAACGTCTCCAGACTCTTCTTCCTCACTGGAAGACGTGCCGGTGGGATTGAGGAGGTCTTCGAAATACTCTACCCACCAATCCACAACTTCCCGAGTAGAGGTCAACAGCACACCATCCCCACTATAAACAGTGTTGGTAGTGCGCTGCTTTCCCCTCCTGAGATGCTGGATGGCGGACCGGAATCTCCTTGAAGATACGGAAGTCTTGCTCTATGGTCTCACTGAACTCCTCCCACACCCAGGTTTTTGACTCTGCAATCACCTGAGCCACATTCCACTTGGCCTGCCTGTACCCATCAGCTGCTTCTGGGGTCCTACAGGCCAAAAAGACCTAATATGACCCTTTCTTCACCTTGATGGCATCCCTAACTGTCGGTGCCCGCCATAACAGGCACTGACGACCCTGTAGCCACAGCTCTGTTCAGCTGCCTCGACAAGCGAAGCACGGAACATGACCCACTCTAACTCAATGTCCATCGCTGCCCCCGGAATGTTTTAGAAGTTCTATCTGAGGTGGGAATTAAAACTCCTTCTGATGGGAGACTCCGCCAGATGTTCCCAGCAGGCCCTCACAATACGTTTGGGCCTACCAGGTCTGACTGGCATCCACCCCCACCATTGAAGCCAACTCACCACCAGGTAGTGGTCAGTTGATAGCCATGCCCCTCTCTTCACCCTAGTGTCCAACAACAACAACAACAACAACAACAAAGTTGATCATCAAGCTGCAGCCTAAGGTATCCCAGGGCCAAGAGTATACATGGACATCTTAATATCCGAACATGGTGTTTATAATGGACAATCTGTGACGAACACAGAAGTCCAATAACAAAACACCACTCAAATTCAGATCAGGGGGCTGTTCCTCCGAGCAGGGTCCAACCAGCCGCGGGGCGTTTCTGCTTGGGCTACAGAAACGCCTTAATGGGGGTTACTGTAACTTTTCACTAACCAATCAGAATGGACATCAAAACACAATATTTTGTCTGTTACGTTTGTCAAAATAAAAGTCTACACTAATGAATCATGCTGCACCACCATGGCAATTTAAAAGTCGCCACACCTGTAGAATACATTTTTGTTGATTTTTTTTAAAGATATTGTAATGACTCCAACTTGTTCTTTCTGTTTTAGATCTTTTTCCAGGTTACTGTTGGCCACAGCCCACGCCTTAACTCCAAGAAAAAACAATGTTAACAATCTCCGTTCAAACTAGCTCGTTATCTCTTTCCAAACAACTGAACCGGAACTCTCCACACAACCGGCCAAAAACACCGCCTTCAACATAAAAGTCAAACCATAACAAATTGTAACATGTTACACTATTGTTAAACAATGTAAGGCGTGAAATATATTGCCTATATTTACTAACCATAAATGTAGTTTGAAATCAATTTAAATATCATGAAACGTTTATATTTTACTTTATTTTGAAAAGCCACTCCTCCTTCCTGTCTAACTGCAGTGCTTCAGGTGCGCTTCTCACGAGAGACTGAAGTAGAGGAGAAAAGTCTGTGTCCCAACTTACTGACAGTCTCCCATTTTGAGTTAACTCCTTGTCTCACGTTTCGAGTTTAATATTTGTACAAACTGTGGATGAAGCAGGAGGCGGAGCTTAAACGCAGGTTCAGGTTCGCAGAGCGTGGAGTGCACTCACGTCAAACCAGCAACACAAAATGAAAGGGCAGGGTGAGCACAGATGATCAATAACTGTATTAAAAAAGATGGAGAACAAATAGATGAGCGGAGAAAATATCTTATTTTGAAATATCTGAAGTGAAGTAACATTTCAGGAACAAATTAGAAGAAGGGGCATTCCCGTTTACAAACCAAAACGCCCCTTTCAACGACTGGCCAGGTATTTGTTCCTCCCCCAACACACTTCTCCAAGTGTTGCCCACGTGAGCAGTAAAGTCCCCCCAGCAGAACAACGGAGTCACCGGAAGGACCACTCCAGCACCCCCTCCAAGGACTCCAAAATGGGTGGGTAGTCTGAACTGTAGTTTGGTGCATAAGCACAGACAGCAGTCTGGAACCGTCCTCCCCCATGTAGGCAGAGGGAGGCTACCCTCTCGTTCACTGGGGTAAACCCCATTGTGTGAGCACCAAGAACAGAATCAAAATCAGAACGGTTTTATTGTCATAAGTGCGAGAATCAGAACATTAGAGGATTGCTGCCGTACTTGGTGCAAGAAATAATCAATGATAAGCAAAATTAGAATTAAGAAATAAACACAATGAAATGTTAATGATATAGGGACACAATAATTAGGGAAGCAGCTACTACTGTACAAGTCAGTGTAGGTACTGGTCAGAGCGGGTCAGTTCAGGTGCAAACACAGCCCCAGGGTCATGTGACTGGAACAAAGCAACTGGAGTGGGCAGTTCTAAGATTGACATCCATGAGTCCAACCACGGAAGGTTTTTGTGGCAAGAGGTTCTGGTCCAAATAGATCGGAGCCTCCTGCCAGATGGGAGCGAGTCGAAGAGACTGTGTCCAAGGTGAGACGGATCAGCTGTGATCCGACCTGCACGCCTCAATGTTCTGGAGGTGTACAGGTCCTGTATGGAGGGGGGTTTGCAGCCAATGACCTTCACAGCAGAGCGCACGACACGCTGCAGCTTCTTCTTGCCCCTGGTGGTAGCTCCTGCATACCACATTGAAGATTGAAGAGGTGAGGATGGACTTGATGATTGCGGTGTAGAACTGCCTCATCAGCTGTGCTGGCAGGTTGAAGGTCTTCAGGTGTCTCATAAAGTACAACCTCTGCTGGGCCTTTTTATGATGAAGGTGATGGTGGGCTCCAACTTGAGGTCTTGAGTGATGGTGGTGCCTAGGAAGTGGAATGGAATGAGTCCGCCATCATGATGGGAGTGTCAGACAGGGTTATGGGGGGAGCGGTGCTGTGTGCTTCTTAAAGTCCACAACAGCCTCCGCGGTCTTCTGGGTGTTTAACACCAGCTTGTTGTGGCTGCACCAGGACACCAGCCGTTCCACCTCCGTTCTGTAGTCAGACTCATCCCCGTCAGACATGAATCAGATGAGGGTGGTGTCGTCTGCAAACTGGATAAGCTTGACAGACTCGTGGTTGGAGGTGCAGCCATTGGTGAACAGGAAGAAGAGCAGAGGGAAGAAACACAAACATTTTCCCCCAGCCTCACTTGCTGCTTCCTGTCCATCAGGAGGTCAATGACCCACCTGCAGATTAGGTCAGGCACGTTCCTCTGGGACACTTTGTCTTGGAGGAGGTCTGGGAGGATTGTGTCAAAGGCAGAGCTGAAGTCCACAAACAGGACCCTGGCGTAGGTACCCGGGGAGCCCAGATGCTGCAGGATGAAGTGTAGAGCCATGTTGATGGCATCATCTACAGACCTGTTGGCTCTGTAGACAAACTGGGTCCAGGAGGGGGGTTGTGAGGGTCTTGAGGTGGGGCAGAACCAGGTACTCAAGTGACATCATGACCGCAGATGCCAGAGCCACAGGTTTGTAGTCATTGAGTCCAGTGATCCTTGGCTTCTTGGGGACAGGGATGGCGGGGATCTTGAAGCAGGCGGGCACATGACATGTTTCCAGTGTGGAGTTTAAAATGCCCGTAAACACTGGGGCTAGCTCTTCGGCACAGTGAGTGGGAGGAGACACACCATCAGGGCCGGTGGGGGGCAACTAGTATTGAGACCACAGTATGTGCATATATAACTATATATGTATGGTTTTTTTCCTTTGTTTGTTAAAAGAGCAGTTAAGCTTTACTCGGCAAACCTCATCATAGATAGGAGCAATCCCAAAATTTTTTATACAATTAATCTCTTAATAAATACTAATTAAAAAAACCTTCTATGCCTCCTTTACATGCTGCATGAGACCATTTTGCAGATCGCTTCAGAAATAAAATTTGTTGTACTAGATCCAATCTTTCCTCTGAGCAAAATGCTGATATGAACAAGTCTGAGGCACAGTTTTTATCTGAGGAAGCATTAGAAATGTTTGTCTTGGCTGATGCAGATACTTGCTAAAATTTTCTCCCACGTTAACTCCACTGCCTGCCTTTTAGGACCAATTCTCACATCACTTTTAAGATATGTTATGGTTTCTTTGAGAGTGAGATTTTAAATACGCTGTGGTAAATAACTCTTCAGAGAGGCGTTTTTCCAACTGCCTTCAAAACTACACGAAGCCCCTTTTGACAAAGAATGATTTTGGTCTTAGTACTTCGATAACTACAGACCTGTATCCAACCTGTAGAAGAAGTTGTTTTTATGCAGCTAAACAATTTGACTTCAAACTGGTGAAGTGGATTTAGTTCTGTGGTTATCAGGAAACTGCGATGGACTGGCTCTCTGTCCAGGGTGTATCCCGGCTGATTGCCCATTGAACCCCCACCCCGCGACCCTACATGGACAAAGTGGGTTCAGACAGTGGATGGATGGATGGGTGGATGGTTATCGGGAAAATAAGTACCTCTCTATTAACCAGGAAATCATTTATTTTAAAGAATACAGCACGACCAATGGGGAGATTAGTATGTTCAAAGGTCCAACATACCATACCATTTTATTTCTATAGCACATTTCAAACACAGCCTGAAAGCTGACCAAAGTGATGAATCTATTTTCGGTTGAAAACAAAGACTCAAAAAGGAAAAGCAGATTAGTTTTTTGCTATTTGTTTAAACAGAATAAAAATGATTTTAGATTGACACCATTCCAACATTAAAACTACCCAATGGATCGCCAGGGCAGTGAGTACAACCAAAATGCTAACCGCTAGCTGAATGACTATACAGTTTGAAGGGTAAGCGTCACGGACAACGTGGGAAAATAATCCTCCCCAGCTGTCTTTTCTCCGTGTGTGTGTGTGTGTGTGTGTGTGTGTGTGTGTGTGTGTGTGTGTGTGTGTGTGTGTGTGTGTGTGTGTGTGTCTGCCCTTACTTGTAGATGAGTCGACCTCGGTCTCTTGGGTTCATCTTGCCCCACTCTCCCTCTTCAAATGCCTCTTTAGCAGCAGCCACTGCCTTGTTAACATCACTTGTCTGGGCTAGGGACACATCACATATCACCTGAAAGAATGACAGATAAATCCTACAATAATTAGTAAACACTTTACAAAAATGCATGTAAACATCTAAGTTTAGCCGAGCTATGGCTTGCATGAGGACTCCCCTTCAGCAAGTGACAAGGCCATGAAAGTGGTCCTCTGATAATCTCATCACCACAAGACTCTGCATGAATCCGGCATGTTAATCAGTACAGTACCTACCGATGTGCTGCAGCGTTGTTGCTATCCTGCTTCTTTCTACATCTGCTTCACTCCCACCAGTGTTTTCCTACTTACTTGTGTGACGCCACAGGCTAACTGGAAAAAGTCAACATGAAAGGGCGCAGCTACTTGCAGATTACAGTAATGTGAGTAAATGTAATTAGTTACTTTCCACCTCTGCTAAGCAGGGAGGCCCAGATTTCCCTCTCCCCAGCCACCTGGGCCAGCTCCTGGATTTGGGGGTCCTCTGCCATTCCTTCTGTCAGGTTGGATGGTGATCGTGAGTGGACAGCCACTTTTAGGTCTCTCCAAAGATGCTCAAGTGGCTTTAAGTCAGGGCTCTTGCTGTTGAGTTGTCATGAAGCTACTCCTTTGTTATTTTAGCTTTTGAGGGCGACGGTGGCACAGAAGTTAAGAGCTCGACCCGTAATCAAAAGGTTGCAGGTTCGAGCCCCGCTCAGTCTGTCGCTGTTGTTGTGTCCTTGGGCAAGACACTTAACCCACGCTGCCTGCTGGTGGTGGTCGGAGGGACCGGTGGCGCCAGTGCTCGGCAGCCTCGCCTCTGTCAGTGCACCCCAGGGTAGCTGTGGCTACATCGTAGCTCATCCCCACCAGTGTGTGCATGTGTGTGTGAATGGGTGAATGACTGATTGTGTTGTAAAACCCCCTGGGGGGGTTCCAGGGTTCTAGAAGGCGCTATATCAAATGCAGGCTATTTGCCATTTAGTTGTGTGTTTACTGTCATTGACATGTTGGACGGCAAACCTTCAGCCCAATCTGAGTTCCAGAGCACTCTGGAGAAGGTTCTTGTCCAAGATATCCCTGTACTTGTCCGCATTCATCGTTCCCTCGATTGTTACCAGTCATCCTGCCCCTACAGCTGAAAAACACCCCCCACAGCATGATGCTGTCACCACCATGCTTCACTGTATGGTCTGTATTGGACAAGTGATGAGCAGTTTCTGGTTATCTCCTCACATTCCGCTTAGAATTAAGGCCAAAAAGGTCTATCTTGGTCTCATCAGACCAGAGAATCTTTTTTCTCACCATCTCTGGGTCCTTCAGGGGTCTTTACCAAACTCCACGCAGGCCTTCATGTGTCTTGCACTGAGGAGAGGCTTCCGATGGACCACTCTGCCACAAAGCCCTGACTGGTGGAGGGCTGCAGTGATGGCTGACTTTCTACAACTGTCTCCCATCTTCTGGCTGCATCTCTGGAGCTCAGCCACAGTGATCTTTGGGTTCTTCTTTACCTCTCTCACCAAGGCTCTTCTCCGCTGGTAGCTCAGTTTGGCTAGTCGGCCTGCTCTAGGAAGGGGAGGAGGGTATCGCTGCAGACCCGGAGACCGCAGATTCAGGCTTGTACTGTTTTTGAGACAGCTCCGCCCACTGTTTGCTAGCCTTCCAAGATGGAGTACGATCGGAGAGTAAGTATAGAAGGTGTGGAACAGTATTTGTTTAATTAGTAAGAAGGAAGAAAACAAAAAACTAAATGAACTATCCAAAGGACCAATAATAATGCAGCTGGGTTTAAAAAATTTTTACTTTAATAAAATGTTTTCAGTTCATCATTGCAAAGTTTCACAGCATTCTGTATTTAAATAATGAGCCTTGTGTGTGTTGGTCCATCAAGGTGGTTGTTATGGAAAAACTTATGTTATTAATTATTGATCATGGACTCAATCAACTGAATGTACACGTATTGCTCTATGCCTCTCTGCAACCCCCCCACCCCCCCCCCACACACACACACACATACACACATTCTTGCATCCATACACACACTGACTCCCTCTCTCACACAATGACCTCACTCCTCCTTTCTTATCTTCCTCTCTATAAATAAAGCCTGTGAGCAGATGTTCGAAGCATTTGCACAGTTATAACTGTTTGACTTGTCTGCTCATTGTCTCCTTCTCTCTTCACCATAGGAAATGGGTTATTGATAAACATATCGATAAAATCCATGACAGTGGTTGATCTAGGGATGTCCAGAACCAGGAAAACTGGAAAAAGTTTTTTTTATTATTTTGTTTCTACAAGCAACTTCAATTAAATAAATATGATAAAAACTTTTGTTATTAAAAGTTATTCAGAAGTTTTCAAATTTGTATTCTGAGAACTACTTCACCGAAGCTTTAACAACGAATAAACTATTTATTTATAAGCTTCACCTATAATTACATATTTTTATATGAAACTGTTAAACAGTAGAAGCTTGAATCTGCAGCAGGCGTGAATCTGAGATGTCCATGTCTGCAGCGATATACTACTGAGGAAGGGTTCTGGTCGTTCCAAACACTTTCCATGTAAGGATTATGGAGGCCACTGTGCTCTTAGGAACCTTAAGTGCAGCAGGGATTTTTTTGTAGCCTTAACCAGATCTGTGCCTTCTCACAATTCTGTCTCAGAGCTCTTCAGGCACTTCCTTTGACCTCATAATTCTCATTTGCTCTGACGTGCATTGTGAGCTGTAAGGTCTTACATAGACAGGTGTGTGGCTTTGCTAATCAAGTCCAATCAGTATAATAAAACACAGCTGGACTCCAATGAAGGTGTAGGACCATCTCAAGGACGATCAGAAGAAATGGAAAGCACCTGAGTTAAATATAAGAGTCACAAGGGTCTGAATAATTAGAACCATGTATAATTTCTGTTTTTTTTTAAAAATCTGAAGAAATTTCTAAAATTCTGTGTTTTTTCTGTCAGTATGGGGTGCTGTGTCTAATTAACGAGGAAAAAAATATTTTAACTGATTTTTTCAAACAGCTGCAATATAAAAGAGTGAAAAATTGACGGGGGTCTGAATAGTTTCCGTACCCGCCGCAGTTATTTGATAAAACTGTGACACGTTATTCAGGGTCCTCACCGTGCCATCAGTGGGGTTAATGGTCTTGTAGGTCTTTCCTCCCTCTGCATCAACAAACTCTCCCTTGATGAAGAGCTGGTGGGGCATCATTACAGTCATTTTGTTAATTTCCTTTTCCACCTGAGAAGTTAAAACATATATGAGGAAAAAGACTCAGCATGATTCTTCTTAGTAGTTGATAACGACTGGTAGCGTGCATTCAAAACACTTACATAGTCAACAATAAGCTCTTCGTCATTGTCCTCCCCTCTGAGCTTCCTGACACACATCTGCATGAAATCCTGGAAGGTGGTGTTCATGTAGACATCTTCATTTTGCAGCTGACAGCTACTGGCACAAAGCTTCACTTCCTCCACAAGCCTGAGAGCAGCAAAGAAAAAAGATTAAAAGCAGAAGCCATTTTTTCAAAAGGTCCTCTCAAGATAAAAATTACAAGGTGCTTCAAAAGAACAATAAATAAAAATTGTAAATTATTTTAAATCATATATCGTAATAGAAATGGGTGAAAAGTCAATTGCTACATTTAAACATGTGAATGAAGAGAGAAATGTTAGAACCAGCATCATGCAAATTCAGGAAGAATCAACAGAATCAGCAGGTGGTCACACCAAAGCTGGTCTGAACAAGTGAGTTGAGTCAAAAGTCACACCAAGATTCCTACGAGAAGCAAGCTGAGAGTGTGTGGCTTTGGGAACCAGCTTGCCTGGGGCACAGATGAGGATCTCAGTCTTATCTTGGTCTAAGCAGGTGTGTAACAGCTGCAGCTTAGACATCTCATGGGGCTTAAAGGAGATGTACAGTTAATAATAATAATAATAATACATTTTATTTAAAAGCGCCTTTCAGGACACCCAAGGTCACTTGACAGAAAACAATAAAATACAATAAAACAACAATAAAACCCAAACAAGAAAAAGCAAAGAGAGAAACAGTTCAATAAAATCTGAGGTTGTAGGCAGATTTAAACATGTATGTTTTGAGTTTTGTTTTGAAAAGGGTAAAACTGCCGATGTTCCTGATGTCTGGGGGGAAGTGAGTTCCAGAGTCGAGGAGCAGAGCGGCTGAAAGCTCTGCTCCCCATGGTAGCGAGACGGGCAGAAGGAACCGCAAGATGGATGGAAGAAGAAGATCTGAGTGAACGGGATGGGGTGTGAATACTTAGAAGGTCTGAGATATATGGAGGAGAGAGGTTGTGGATTGCTTTGAAGGTATGGAGGAGAATTTTGTAGATGGACCTGAATTTAACTGGGAGCCAGTGAAGCTGCTGGAGAACCGGGGTGATGTGGTGAAAGGAAGGGGTTCTGGTGATAATACGGGCTGCTGAATTCTGGACCAGTTGCAGTTTATGAAGGAGTTTGTTGGGGAGACCATAAAGAAGTGAATTGCAATAGTCGAGACGGGAGGTGACGAGGCTGTGGACGAGAATGGCGGCAGTGTGAGGGGTCAGGGAGGGGCGGAGACGGTTTATGGAACGTAGATGGAAGTATGCTGACCGAATTATGTTATTAATGTGAACTTGGAAAGAAAGTGAGCTGTCGAGGATGACACCCAGACTCTTGACGTGAGGGGAGGGGGAGACTATGGCGCTGTCAATAGTTAGAGAAAAGCTGTCAGATTTTGAGATGGTGGATTTAGTGCCAACTAGAGGAAGTTGGATGTCCAGTTGGATGTCACCTGCATAAAGATGGTAGGAGATTCCTTTGAAGGAGCTCAGGATGTGCTGAAGAGGAAGCAGATAGAGGAGGAAGAGCAGAGGCCCCAGCACAGAACCTTGGGGGACACCATGGGTAAGAGAGGTGGTGGAGGATCTAAACTTGGAGACGGCCACAGAGAAAAAAGCTCAAAAAGATAAGAGGAGAACCACTTCAGAGCAGTTCCTGATAGGCCTACCCAGTCTCTCAGCCTCTCCAGTAGCAGGTGATGGTCAACAGTGTCAAAGGCTGCAGTCAGGTCCAGCAGGACCAGAACAGAACAGTCCCCTGCATCACTGTGAGTCAGAAGGTCATTAGAGACCCTAAGAAGAGCTGTTTCAGTAGAATGAGCTCTACGAAAACCTGACTGGAAGCTATCATAGATGTTATGTTCATCATGAGGGGCTGTGAGCTCTTCCAAGATAATGGAGATGAACAGTAGTTTAGAGATGGGTCAAGATTGGGTTTTTTTAAGAAGCGGGTGGATCACAGTGTTCTTAAAGTAAGCAGGGACCTGACCAGAAACCAGAGAAGCAGGAATAATAGAGAGCACGCTGGGACAGATAGATTGAAAGGCATTTTTAAACAAAGAAGAAGGTATTCCTGATGAAGGTCTCTGACCGAAAGCTTGACCAATAAACTCCTACATCGCAGATTGAAGTGTGCAGATTCTCATTTTGTTTAAACAAAGAAGAAGGTAAAATGTTGAAGGGGCATGCAGAGGTCTTTATAGAGTTAACTAGTTTGGTTAACTCAGGCAAAGAAACTGGAGTTATCGGGTTGAAATCATAACAGGCAGAGATAAAGCTGAAGGAGAGATGCTAGATCTAACCTCATTGATCCACAAAGAAAGAAAATAAGATTTCACAGTCTCCATCAGAGTGGATGGAGGCTGTATGGGAAGCCAGAGGGACAATACAATCTTCTCCATCCCCAGTGAGTCGTGGAGGATAGCTGCTTATACTGAGCCAGGATCCTCTGGAGGTTTCTTCCTGTTAAAAGGGAGTTTTCCTCTCCACTGTCGCTGCATGCTTACTTAGTATGAGGATTGCCGTAAAGACTCTGACACTAGTCAGTGACTCGATGCAACCTGCTGGGTTCCTTATATAGGAAACATTTTTACTGATTGGCTGAATGAACTGGGGTCTCATTTATCAAACATGGCGTAGAATCCTTACTAAAGCCGTACTTCAGCTCAGCAAAACAAATGTACTTACACCAAGCAGGTTTGTGATCTATCAAACATGGAGTACGCACAGCTGCACGCAACCTCCGCTTCATAAACCAGAGACTATCTAGAAAGGTTCTCAGCTGCTTTTTAGTTACATCCCGCCCTCACCACGCCCACTTACTGCCATAAATAGTCAATGCAAAGTGCCTTGTGGATCTCATGCATATACATAAGCTGGCTGTTGCAGCGCTCCGCCAATGATATGGCGACCGTAGATCAAGACAGATCAAGGAAGCACAATTTCACAGAAGCAGAAGTTGAGGTACCTGTGGGTGAGGTGGAGAAATGACAGGAAGTGCTTTTGCAAAACAAATAAGAGAAAATCCACGGAGTGGCACAGCGTTGCTGAAGCCGTCAATCTTGTGATTTTTTCAGAAAGATCTGTGGCGGATATTGACAAATCCAATCGGGACTCAATCCCCAGACTCCCGGGTGAAAGTCACACTCGCTAACCAGTCACCCAAACAGAGATCTCCCTTGTACAAGTAGCCAGGGCGCATGATCAATCGGGTCACAGTGACAGGACACACACTGTCACAGACACATGACATTCTGTCTGAAACTGTCCCCCTGCTGATATTCTGCATTCTGTAGTCTGCGCTTTAGGCTGTGTGTGTGTGTGTGTGTGTGTGTGTGTGTGTGTGTGTGTGTGTGTGTGTGTGTGTGTGTGTGTGTGTGTGACTGAGTGTGTGTGTGCGCGTATGGGGGGTCTTGTTCTGTGTGAAAACGAAGCGGTACAAGTGATAATGCTGCAGGAATTCATTATTTCTCCTTCTCAGCAGCAGCACTGCAGGTGCTCTCCATGTCCATAATGTGTGTAAGCCAGGTCCTTAGTCAACTTAAAGTTGCGCACATTTTTCCACTAAGTTTTCTTTCATAAATCCCAAAGTTTGCGTGGAACGTTGCTGACGCAGTTTTCCGACCCCGTTTTGTGCGTAAGCAAGCTTGATAAATGAGGCCCCAGGCCTGTATTGGAATATTTTCTGTGTGAAGGTCCTTGAGATGACTCTTGTCGTGATTTGGCGCTATATAAATAAACTGAATGGAACTGAAAGCTTTGGGATTCCCTTTGCTCTGAGACACCAAGTTGGAAAAGTATGCAACCCTCGTGTTTCTGACTGTGGAGTTAAAGGAGGTCAGAAGATCCATTAGAAGCAGCAGGTGGACGACATGGAGACAAGTCTTCTTCCACAATCAATCAAGTTTCAAAATCAAAATGTCAAACAATTACAAAAGGTTGCAAATAAAGTTTATGTGTGTGTGCAAAAGTAGATGTCCCAATACTGTTGGCCATACAGCAAATGTCCCTATAAAGGAAATCTGATTTTATAAATATGTGAATTTATTGACACCATTCTTTAGTTAATTTAAAATAAATGTAATCATGTGCAAAACAACATTAAACAAGAAAAAAGGTAAAGTAAGAAGAAACTATGTTTGTTACCTGACGACATCCATTGAAGCAGCTCCAGACTTAAAGAAGTCTGTCGAGTCTTCAACCTGGCTCACATTAGTCAGGATGCTCTGCCACACAGCCTGAGAAGACACATGCAAGCTCAGCTCTGCACCGTACGTCTGGCACCAATGTTCCTGACTCTTGAAGTTTTTGCTCTCTTAAAAAAGTGGATCTGTACCTTCATCTTCGTGGCAAAGGTTTCCTCCTCTGCAGTGAGTTTCACAGCAGCACTGCTTCCTGACTGGAAATACCGTGCTGCAGGAATCATTTTTCCATCTTCAAACTGCAGGTTTTTCACCAGAAGCTGCAGAAAGGAAGGAACTACGTTTCAACTATAAAAATAAATTAGATATACGCTACATTCCCAATATGATCTGAGCTGAAGTCTCTTTGCCAAACCAGCACACAGGTATAACTTTTAGCAATATTATTTATCACCTTTCTGAGTGCGCCCCAGGGCAGCTGTGGCTACATTGTAGCTCATCACCATCAGTGTGTGATCGTGTGTGTTAATGGGTGAGTGATACACTGTAGTGTAAAGTGCTTTGGAGTCCTCTGACTCCGAGAGGCGCTATACAAGTGCAGCTCACTTATCATAATACACATTTTGCGATGAAGATCATTTTCATCCTGTTCATGTAACGAGGTATGATTTGTGTAAATCAGTCTCAAAAGTATTATTATTATTGTATGCTGGCAAAAGGAGATCTGAGGCACTCAGGAGATGCAAAAATAAAAGTCTTTATTAGTACATGGCTCAAATGGTTAAAAACTTGAATGCTGACGCGTTTCAGCCCACAGGGCCTCCGTCAGAGCTCTAAATGTCTGTAGGTTCTCTCACTTTCATGTTAAGAAGGCTAATCAGTCACACCTGCTGAAGTTGGGCAGGTAGACAGCATTCTGATTGGATGACCAGTATAACACAAAAAACTGTTTACATCTAAACAATCCTATTGTAAGGATGAATACTTATAAATATTAGATTAGATTTAGAGAATTTGAGAAAAAATGATAAGTAAATATGGTACACAAATGGTAAGAAATCATGAGATTATAAATAAGGAGCAAAATCTAATTCTCCAGTAAGACCTGGGAAATTAGTAGCTTTTAGTGTGTAAATCCAAAATGATTCTCTGTGCAAGAGTTTTTAAGCCCATCTCCTCCTCTAATTGAATGTTTTATATGTTCAATCCCTGTGATTTAAAGAGTTACAGCCTCCATGATTTGTGTCTTTATAATGCACTGCCATAGGATATAGAGGATTACCAGATCTGATTCCATGTTTGTGTTCTGCAAGTCTTGCTTTTAACTTACGTTTAGTTCTCCCAATATAGAAGCAACCACATCTAGGTCTAGTCTGTAGACCACGAACGAAGTGTTACAATTGATAAATGTATTAATGTAAAAAGTACGTCCAGTGAAAACATCAGCAAAACAGTTAGTATTAGTCATGTTGTCACAGTGAACACAATTTCCACATTTATGGTTGCCTTTTCCAGTTGATAACCAGGTTTTTGTTGCTGTGGAGGAAGGTGACTTTGAACAAGTTGATCATTTAATGTTGGGGCTCGTCTGAAGCTGATAGTAGGTAGCCTGGCAAGCCACGCTCCATTGACGGCTCTCGGCTGTGGGGCGGGTTCTACCGTTGTCTTTCAAATGACCTCCGCATTCCACTGGACAATGAATGTGACATACTCTTGTTTCACTCTGTTGCATCATCCCACCCACCAGGCATATAGAGTGCTCTGATTGGCCCACAAAGCAGATAAAGCTCTGTGATTTGTTCACTAAGCAGATAGAGCACTATGATTGGCCCACCATTATGGACCAATCACAGCTCTTTATGTGTTTGAAACCCCTCTAGAGAGCTGTGACTGGCTAGCCAGAGTCCTGGTAGGAGCTACTAAGGTTTCAATGGAGCATGCCTAGACCAAACTTTGCAAAGCAAGAATAACCCTCTTCATGAGTTTTAAACATCCTTTGCAAATTACACGGCAGTACACCCATCATGGCCCTATACGGTACAAGGACAGTTTTAAATTGAATTAAGTCAAAAAATTTGAGTAATCTGGAATTATAGAATAATGGAATTGTATGATCTCTATATCCAGAATTTATAATTATCCTTACCACTCTTTTTTGGAGAACACAAATCTTTAATAAATTAGATTTATAAGTATTGCCCCATACTTCGACACAATATGATAAGTATGGTAGAATCATAGTACAATAAAGTGTGTGTAGTGCTTTCTGTGGTAGAGAATATCTTGTTTTATTTATTATCCCAATGCTTCTGGCTAATTTAGAACACACATATTGTATGTATGGCTTCCAACAGAGCTTATGATCAATCAATATCCCCCAAAACTTAATTTCATACACTCTTTCAATGGCTATTTCATTAACAGTCAAATAGATTTCTTTACTACTTCTTTTATTTCCAAATAACATAAACTTCAACATAACATTCAATTAGAGGAGGAGATGGGCTTAAAAACTCTTGCACAGAGAATCATTTTGGATTTACACACTAAAAGCTACTAATTTCCCAGGTCTTACTGGAGAATTAGATTTTGCTCCTTATTTATAATCTCATGATTTCTTACCATTTGTGTACCATATTTACTTATAATCTTTTCTCAAATTCTCTAAGTGTAATCTAACATTTGTAAGTATTCATCCTTACAATAGGATTGTTTAGATGTTAAAAGTTTTTTTGTGTGTGTTATACTGGTCATCCAATCATAATGCTGTCTACCTGCCCAACTTCAGCAGGTGTCACTGATTAGCCTTCTTAACATGAAAGTGAGAGAACCTACAGACATTTAGAGCTCTGACGGAGGCCCTGTGGGCTGAAACGCGTCAGCATTCATGTTTTTATCTATTTGAGCCATGTACTAATAAAGGCTTTTAATTTTGCATCTCCTGAGTGCCTCAGATCTCCTTTTGCCAACATTTATGTTGATCCCTTGGCTGAAGAGCACCAAGAGCGTACCAGATAAAATTTCTTACACCCCTGCAGCACTTCCAGCATTTTTTCTATTTTTATTATTATTGTATGTTTATTATTAAATGAACTCCACCTCCTGAGGAGGCGTAGGTCCTTCGGAATTCATTCCCAGCTGCTAAAATCCTTTCATCATTCTATTGTTGGCTCTGTTATTCACTCTGCTGGGGTCTGTTGAGGTGCAGGCAGCTCTGACCGAGACAGAAAGAGACTGAACAAGCTAGTTAAGAAAGCTAGCTTGGTGCTGGGCTGCCAACCAGACGTTGAGGAGACGTGTGAAAGGAGGATGTGGGGAAGATGACCTCCATCTTGGAAAACCGCTCTCACCCATCGCATGCCAGTGTGGAGACCATGAACAGCTCCTTCAGAGGCAGACCGCGACATCCAAGATATAAAACAGAACTCTACCAAAGGTAATTTATCCCCACTGCAGTAAAAATGTATAACTCCTCTGTTTAACATTTACTGGGATTATTCTTCTATACGCTAAAATCAAAGCAATATTCAGTATGTGTTCAATTCTCATGTAATACCGGATGTATATTAGTATGTCTGTGTCCCTTATGCTGCAAATTTTGGGAAAAAGAATTTTCCATTTTTTATTTTGTTGTTCTAATTGTTATGGTTACAATAATAGCTAATATATGCTTATTTACCTATGCTTTTGTTTTTTCTTTTTTTCTTAATCTTTTCTCTAAGTGTATGTGCTGCAGATCGTTTAGTTATCAGGCTCCTCTCTTGTGGAACCAGCTCCCAGCTTTAGCCTGTGAGGAAAACCCCTTTTAACACTAGACTTTAAATATTTTTACTTGATAGGGCCCATGGTCAAATTCTGCTGTTAGCCAAGGTTTGGACGAGTGGGGGAGTAGAGAGAGATGGGGTGTACAGTGGACAATACGGTCGGTAAAGACGGCTCTCCCTTGCCCTGCCTCCAACATGCCTCCATCTAAAAGGCCAGGTTGTCCAGAGTAATCTCTGTAGTTATGCTGCTATAGGCTTAGACTGCTGGAGGACACACTGACCATTTTCCACACTCTACTACTTTCTTCCACCTCTTCTTTCAGACTGCATTAATTCCTGCTTTTTCAGCTGTTTACTTTATTTAGTCTCTAAGTGTTTTTCTCCTCAGAAGAAGCTACAATGGTGCTCTGGTGAGCTGCAGTTGTTGCATGGAGGAGCCATCGGCTCGCACACTGCTGTTGAATAACTATAGACTCACAAAAGCTGTTTGCACAGGACCGAAGCATTTGCAAAACGGGATCTGGCACGGCTCCCTGGGGAAGATAAAGGTGGTTTATAAGATCAGACCGTGGCGGTAATGTGGCGCAATCGTGGAAATTTTATAAAAGATTAGGTGATGGCGGCATAAAGGGGGTATGGGGGTGGTCTCTGCGCTGCCGCAGACTTCCATTGGACATAACTTGCTTTTTATTGTGATTGAAGCCGTGATTGTTAAGTTTTTTTTAACAAGTAGCTCCTAAAGGTGTCTGTCCCCATCAGTCCCTGTGCAGTCTCTGGTGATCTGAGCTTCAGCTCTAACAGAGAGGCTTATGGAGCGCTGCGGCGCTCCAGTCTGCCATCTCAGATGATTATGTTCAAAAAGCAAACCTTATTGCCGGTGTTTACTTTTATTTTCAACAAATTTGCCAGCCGGAGCTCAGCAATAACTCCCCACGTCATCATGACATCTGCCTCTGTTGTGCCAGGACGCATACGACAGACAATTACTGCCATATGGCACGTTTATAGACATACCATTGCGATAATATTACGCCGTTTGCCGGTGTCGGTACAGGATCGGCTCGGGGTCCTTCGACTGCCGATGACGTCAAAGTAGTTGATTGGCTGAACATAAAGCTTACAGAAGTGACGTTATCACGTTATGATTTTGATTGGTCAGAACCAGTGTTGGGAGTAATGCGGTACAGAAGTAATTAATTACTGTAATGCATTGCTTTTTGTTGTAATGTGGTAATGTAAGGCATTACAGGAAAGAAAATGGTAATATTTAGTCGGTACAATTGTCAGTGACGCAGTAATTACAATGCATTTTAAACCCAGAATCAAGATGCGTTTCTTAAAAATTCAAATTGCGGGAAACCCGAAGAAAGATCCAGTATCTGCATATATTACGTCATTTATGGACAGCTTTGCAGGCAGAGAGGACGCAGCGGTACCGGCTCAAATACTCCAGCTGCATCCTGCGCGCGGCCGCTGTAACATTCACAAAATCGCTCCACTAAAACAAAATAATTCACTTGCGATCGTTCATATCAGCGCATATTCTCTGGTATTCTGTACTTTTCTGACGTGCTTTGCCTCTGCTGAGTTAATCTGGGCCCCGGTGATTTTAACTCATTGCTGCTGGAGCGCTGCGCATGTGAAGATCCCTTTGGCCGATAGTTAGAAAGTAGGAAGTCTAGGAAACAGTTTTTTCTGGAAGACGGAGAAAACATGCAGCATGCAGGGAGGTTGGAGAGAGAAAGGGCAGGGTTTATTACATAAACAATCCTTCTAAAGAACTGTTTTTAACAGCAGTCCTAGCTCAGACACCACATCACCTTCCACTGGATGTGTCATGAGTTCACCAGGCATCAGATTACCAAACTCATACTGAAGTTGTTTTGTTGAAAGTAACTTAGAGTAATGCACAAGTAGTGTAATGCCTTACATTTTAAAATCAGTAATATTGTAATGTAATGAATAACTTTAAAATGAGGGTAACAAGTAATAAATAATGCATTACAGTTTTGAAGTAACTTGCCCAACACTGGTCAGAACACATTTGCGGTCGTAGTCTTAGCGGTTGTAGTCCTGTAGTCCAAAAATCAACACTTTTTGGAGAAAATATGTTTTGAATTTCTAAAGGAAATGTATAATATAAGCAAATGATAAACGGTGACCCTCAAAAGCTCTTGATGTTGATGAAATGGGGCAAAATAAAATATAAGAACTTTACTGGAAGACACCAAGCAATATTTTGAGTCAAAGACTGCATTTAGATAACAACTAAGGGAATATACAGACGAACTCCACATTAATACAAACAGATGTGGCTTCACATATAAGAACTGTTCTATTGTTTGTCAGTCCGACGTTGGTTTCATGCAGTTTCACATTCTTTACTAAACAAAGATAATATGGTGTTTTATTAACAAATTACAATTATAAAGAAAACATTTAGGTGTTAACAAACAAGAATTTATTAACAAAACTGCTGATGTCTTTCCAAAATGTGTGTGTGAAAGCCGAGTAGATTTGCAGTAATGTGACGTCATCGGCAGTCGAAGGACCAGGGGGCGTCTGTGGGCGGTGGAAACACCTTCAGGAGAAAAGTAACACACACACACACACACTGCTACGAGGGATGATGATGGTTTCACACACACTTGAGTCGTTTAACGGCTTCCTCACTGAAAGACTGACCGCTGTCGCGATGGACATCTACGGGTTCTTTGAAAAGGTGATGGTGGAGAACCAGGAGGAGGTGTACCGGACCCAACAGGAGAACCTACGGCTACAGCGGTTGCTAGATTTAGTCTATAAACCAGAGATACGACTCCACAGAACCGGTGAGTTTCGGTTTACCCGGCTTTATAATGATCAAATCAACTGACCGCAATAGGACAATCCCTGCTAGCTATGGTCGGGACCGACCGGACCGACTAACCAGCGGTAGCTGCCGTTAGCAAAGCAGCACTATCGACATAACACCAGAATGATCTGCCCCAGTGACCCGGGCACAGCTGGTACTGTTTGTGCAGCAAGAACAAATAAACAGGACGTGTCTTTGGTGATTTAGAGCAGCAGCAGGGAGCCCAAGTCTACTTCCGCTGTCGGTACAGGATCTGCTCGGGTGCAAGATCGGCTCGGGGTCCTTCAACTGCCGATGACGTCAAAGTACGGCAAACCCACTCGGACAAAATACGCTACACATCTTTGTACTGTTGGAAAGAATTTAGCAGTTTCGTTGTTAAAATAATGTTTCTTAAGACGTAAGTTTGTGTTTATAATGGTATTTGTAAAATAAAACACTTCATTTATTCATAATGTTGAACTCCTCTTTGAGCACATCCCTAGAAGGATAATAGGTATTAGCAACACCTGTGAAATTGTATTTGCAGGAAAGAAGTGTGACCCATTTATTGAAGTATTTTGTGTTTAGAGTTTTTGACATCCATGCGTAGTTCAGTTACGCTCATAGCTGCTAGCCAAAGCTCTGGAGTTTTCTGGCTTTACTAAAATACCTGTCTGTACTTATTTGATTGATGGTAGTTTTACTTTCTATTAGACTCCAAATGTAATCATTTGGCACGTTTCTAATTCATAATTTGTAATAATGTAATCGGTGATATTAGCATTAGCATTTCTATGGGTTTTTCCACGTATATTAGCATTGCGCTAACCACTCGCTGCCAAATTGCAGCCTTTGCCATTAGAAAATCTCCTTTTGCCACATCGCAATTTAATTGCACATGCAGTTAATCGTTCAGCCCTAATATACATGCAGCTCTATGCTAAAAGTGTATTTTCAAAGAGGTAATGATGGATTTCTTTGTAAAAGTTGTCCATCTTTCCAACAGAAAGATTTGCCTGGACCAACGTAACGTGATAACAACGTAACGTGATTACGTAATTCCGTAAGGTTCATGTTCAGCCAATCAACTACTTAGACGTCATCGGCAGCCGACGGACCCCAAGCCGATCTTGCACCCGAGCAGATCTTGTACCGACACCACATCATGGGTTCCTGGAAGAACGAAAAATGAATGCAAGTCAACGGGGCTAAAAACGCTATTTTCTAATCCGCTTTGCCTTACGCCCTGGATCTCACATGCACTACGATTTAAAGCTATTTCATTTAAAATTAATGATGAGTGTTTTGACCACGCAAGTCACGTACTTTGAGATTTATTAGCTTGTAAAAGTTCGTAATTAGCATGACGTCACCACACAATATCCTCTCCACAAAGTAGCTGCTACTCGCCAAACGACCAGATTTATTGTGGTTCTTTCCTCCTGTGAGAAGTTTCCTGAATTTACAGCCCTTTTCCCGCAGTTTTCGTGTCTGGTTCGATGACGTCACTTTCATGAAGCACATATGTAATCTGGATTTATTTTCACACAAAACCTAAAATTGTGTTTCCCCCGTTCGAAAACAAGCACGTTCTTGGCATCAAAATGTGCCTTTAAAATTCACGGACATTACTTGTGAAATCCATGGCACAAAACAAGCGGAATTAGAAATTAAAGTTTTAGCCCCATTGACTAGCATTCCTTTTTTTTTTTTTTTTTTTTTGAAAAATTTCAAGCATTACAACCGTTATTATGGTACAAATACTACACTAACTAGACAAACAGGGAAAAAAGAGAAAAAACAGACTATGAAATAGGGCTGCAACAACGAATCGATAAATTCGATGAAAATCGATTACTAAAAGCGTTGGCAACGAATTGCGTCATCGATTCGTTGTGTCGCACAACTCTTCCAAAAGCGCCCCCCCCCCCCCCCCCCCCTCCCGCCCGCCGTTGCGCGCAGACCAGAGCAAGTCAGATCAGCGCGAGGGAGAGCCGGCAGATCAGCGCGAGGGAGAGCCGGCAGATCAGCGCGAGGGAGAGCCGCAGATCAGCGTGAGGGAGAGCCGGTACCGGCAGATCAGCGCGAGGGAGAGCCGGCAGACTTGCGCTGCTGCGAACCGGTTCCGCATTGTCGTGCAGCGATCCAGGCAGCTGCTTCCAGCGCATGGTCCATTCTCAAAGTGGCGCAACCAAAAAACTATAATTAGCACACGATCGTTCATGTCTGCACATGTTCTCTACTTTCTGTCTTATTTGTGCCTGAAGCTCGCTACTGCGGAGCTCATCACCTGTGCTGTGGTGATGTCACCTCACGCAGCATCGAAAACGCGCTCTGCGCTTTTCGGTCAGGAGATCCCTTTGATCTGCTCAAAAGTAACTGATGAGGTGAAAAGGTAAGAATCCAGGCAACAGATTTTCTGGAGAATTATGAGGAGATGCAGGAAGATGAGAGACAGACAGGACAGGAAAATAGTTAAATAAAAACAAGAAAACAAAACAAAGTGTTGAAAAGTCAAATATAGGTAGATTTATCTCCACGACACGTTTTTACCAGTAAAAAACAATAAGTTATACACATGTCATATTTATACATCTGATACAATTCAGATCACCTTCAAAACTCAGTCACACACCCAGGGCCGTTTCAAGACATTTTGGGGGCCAAGGCAAAATGCCCCCCCCCCCCCCCCCCATAACTGGGCTCCCCAGAAGCCTCTGTAATTCATGCCCTCTCCAGTAGTGTTAGTTATATGGTGTTTATAAAAGCCCCTCAGACATTACTGACATGTTCTAATATGATCAGATGAAAAACTAAATTATCAGACATGCTGTCTCATCTGCTTCTTTTAAAAACTTGCAAAAAGTAACAAAACCATTTGAAAGCCACTATTTGTGGATTCTCTGAAAGTTTCCATGGAGTGTGTGACAACTTATTTTTTCATTGATCCCATCGTCTAATCTCACAGCTGAAACAAGCATCCTTAATCATCTGTGCACAGGAAGCGTACCGATGCTGTAGTAAAACAAAAGGTATAATAATTTATTATTAATAAAACCTTGTTGCAGCACTAAAGCAGAAAAATGAGATTTTGCAGTAAATATGCTAAATATTTACATATGAATTGTTTTAGAGCCCTTTTATTGGCAGAATCTGATATTAATTTAGTTCTTACAAAAAATGGGTCCCAACATGGTTTGTGTGGCGTTGCCATAGTGTGACGTCATAGGCACAGATCCCCTGTCCTCTTGTTTGGAAATGGAAATATGATCACCCTATTAAACAAACTGTCCACCCGGGCTTTTGCGCTGCACAGAGACGCTTCGCTGCCTACGACTGAATGTCAGTTGAGAGTCAGTCTCATGCAGACTGACCAATGAAGAGAGGGCCTCAAGTTAAGACCCTCTCCTCATTGGTCAGTCCACACGAGGTGGGTCAAAGGTTACTCTGGGCGGGTTACGTGTTGTCAGGCATTCAAGTATTGAGTATATTTACTGCATATTACAGTAAAATATTCTGTATGTGACCACATTATGGTGATCCTTGGGTCGTGATGATGGAGCCCTTGAATATTGTTGCCCAGGGTACAACAAAGTGTTAATCTGGCCCTGGTTCCGCCGTCACATTCCCGCAGAAACTGGTTGATCACACCGGGGCCAGACTACTAGCATGTGGTTTTACAACCACAATGTCCTCAGAAGCAAAAACGCCTTTAAAAGGGAGGGAGGAGTCCTAACTGTTGCTGCAGGCGTGTTGTGTGAGAGTGCAGTTATATACTGGTTAATATATTTTTGGGTTCAGTTGCTTTCATGTGGCCTAATGTGAGTCTATTTGGGATCATTGGAATGATCAGCAGCATTTCTTGATGTGACTTTATGGCAGTTGCCCAGGGCATCATCGCAAGGAGGATGGCATTCATTTACTTTTGTTTTATTTGGTATTTTTTCAGTCAGTTTTGGAAATAGTGATCAATTTTGATTAATTCACAGCCTATGTTTAATTACATTTAAAATAAATGTTAACAGATGAGATCAAACAAAACAGATGAGAATTGCCCTTAAGCTGTTTAACTTGGACCAAGCATTTTAGGTCACAGATAGATGTAGCTTAGGGTCTCTGTCTATACACCTTATAAGACAATTTAGGTGATGGCATGTTGTTTTTCTGCTATTGAACTGTTTTCTAATAATGTTGTGTTAAATAAAGTGAAGGAAGGAGAGAAATAACGTTTCCCTAGCAGTTTTTAAAAATTTCCCCATGTAATCCGATTAATCGATTAATCGTGTCGAGACCCCATCCGATTAATCGATTATCCAAATAATCGTTTGTTGCAGCCCTACTATGAAAAACACCAAATGCGAGTTACATAGTGATATTACATGCATTATAAATAAATACTCATAGTTTTTATGGCTTTCTTATTGGTCGAATCTGTTATTGTACATATAAAAACTTTGAGATCAGCAGCGAATAATTTGTAAAAAGGTTTGGTATTTGTAACTTTGGATTCATGAATGTGGAATTTTGCTAGAAACAGGATCAGATTTATGAAAAAAATCTGAGATGAGTCTTTCACATCAAAATCTGTGATGCCAAACAAAACATTTTCAAAGTACAGTGAAAAGTTCGGTTTGATTTTACACACCAGAGTTGCAATGTCCTTCCAGAAGTTCTGTGAATAGGTACATTTCCATAAAAGATGCATACACGTCTCTGGATGACATTTACGGAAAGAGCAAGATCCATCTATATCTGCTTTATATTTCTGAAGAAAGTGTTTTGTGGGTTAAAATCTGTGAATTAATTTAAAAGACACTTGTTTAACTTTATTAGTTGGAAAAAAATTCTGTGAAAGAGACCAAATTTTGACCCAATTAAGATTCTGTGCGGCTGTGTTCCAGTGTGATACAGAGGATGGACTGGAGACCAAATTTTCTTGAAACAAAGAACGTATTTTGGAATTAGTACCTTTAACATTTGAAAAACAGATCTAACCAACAGTAGTTTGTCTAGGATCAGGAGGACTCGCAGGTTGGGTAGAAGACAAGTCTACACCTTTAAATAACATTATTAAACCAGATGGTACGCATCAATTACAGTACTATACTCTTTTGGAGTAACAGGAACTTTGTAATTGTTAAGAAATTCTGTGTATCCGTATAAAAACCCTTTACTGTTAAACAAGTGATGCACTAGGTTAATACCACTATTAAACTGTCTGCAAAAATATAGATTTGTTATTGTACAGAATAGTAGAAGTGTTCCAGATATAACATTTTTGAGGAGAGAAGTTTATGTTTATGTATTTAGCAGACGCTTTTGTCCAAAGCGACTTACAAGTGATAATCGGCATGTTGCCCTTGAGGCTAACAACAATAACAACAACAACTTCACATAAATCATGGAGAGTAGGGAACAAAGGAATGGACAGTAGAGGGGGGACGGGTGCAGGGAGGGTGCTAGTTCATAAGATGCTCTCTGAAGAGCAGGGTCTTCAGGAGTTTCTTGAAAATTGAAAAGGAAGCCCCTGTTCTGGTAGTGCTTGGTAGGTCATTCCACATTTGTGGAACAATGCATGAAAAGAGTCTGGATTGTCCTGAGCGTGGTGTAGGCACTGCTAGCCGACAATCCTGTGATGACCGGAGCGGCCGGGCCGAGACGTAAGCCTTTGCAAGAGGATTCAGGTAGATGGGAGCCGTACCGTCTCGGACTTTGTATGCTAGTGTTAGCTATTTGAATTTGATGCGTGCTGCTAGCGGTAGCCAGTGGAGCTCAATGAACAGAGGGGTGACGTGTGCTCTTTTTGGCTGATTGAAGACCAGACACGCCGCTGCGTTCTGAACCATTTGAAGAGGTCTCACAGTACAGCCTGGAAGACCAGTTAGAAGGGCACTGCAGTAATCGAGGCGGGAGATGACAGTAGATTGCACCAGGAGCTGGGTGGCATGTTGTGTTAGGTATGGTCTGATCTTTCGTATGTTATACAGCGCAAAGCGGCATGAACGAGCAACAGAGGTAACATGATCTTTAAAGGTCAGGTGTTCATCAATCACAACACCCAGATTTCGAACTGCCTTTGAAGGAGCCAGAGATAGGAAGTCATTTTGGATTGAGATATTGTGCTGTATGGATGGTTTTGCTGGGATGACAACTAGTTCAGTTTTAGAGAGGTTGAGTTGGAGATGGTGGGATTTCATCCATTTTGATATGTCAGAGAGACCGTTTTATATTCGTGCAGAGACAGTGTGGTCGTCCGGTGGAAATGACAGATAGAGCTGGGTGTCATCTGCATAGCAGTGGTAGGAGAAGCCATGTGATCGAATGAGTTGTGCTTATAGATGAGAGACCATGCTAAAAGTACTTGTTGGTGAAAATTAGAAAGTTTAGTAGGTATTTTTGGAATACTATAATTACAGAGAAGGATAAACTCTAGACCACCTAAATGTGAAAAAATGTGCTGTGAAATAAAGTTCCAGATAGCGGTTGGATTCTTAAGGTAATTTTTTATCCATTTAATTTTAAAAGTATTATTAAGGAAGTCGAAATCAATAAAGTTTAGGGCACCTGACTTATCATTATTTTGAACAACGGACTTACGTAAATAATGAGTTTTGTTCTTCCATAGGAAATCAAATAACATCCTGTCAATAGACTTACATATTGACTTATCTACATATAGAGACTGGGCAACATAAGTTAAATGGGACAACCCTTCTGCTTTAGTTAGCAGAACTCTACCTCTCAGGGACAAATCTCTTTGTAGCCAGCTGTTAAAAATCCTTTTTGATTTATTTATGATGGGAGTGAAATTATCTATGCTTCCGTTTCTGCTGTCCATAGAAATATTAATACCTAAGTATGTAACATTATTTTTAACTGTAATGCCGCAAACAGAGGAGTATGGGCACTCATCCACTGGCAATAGTTCACACTTGTTAACATTAAGATATAACCCAGATGCCTTAGTGAAACTTTCAATAGGGCTATAGGAACCTGTGACACATCTTTTAAAAACAGCTGTATCATCAGCCAGTTGACTTATGGAGACAACTCTACCTGCAATACTAATTCCCTGTAACGAGCTGTTCCTAATGTGAATATTTAAAATCTATGCTGCTAACAGAAAAAGATACAGAGACGGAGGGCATCCCTGTCGAACACCCCGTTGAAGAGTAAACCTAGGAGACGTACCAAAAGGCAGTTTAACAGAGCTATTCCCTCCCACATACAGCAATTGTACACTCGTACAGAAAAAATCCCCAAATCCAAACCTCCTAAGTGTAGTTAGCATAAAGGCATGCTCTAATGTATCACATGCTTTATAAAAATCCATAAAGAGAATTAAACTATTGTCAGTTATAAGATCAGGAAAATACAACATGTCTTGTATTAACCTAATGTTATTAGATAAAAGTCTGCTTTTCATAAAACCTGACTGGCATTCATCAATAACGGGATCAATAACTAATTTAATTCTATTACATAAAACAATTACCAATTACTAATACTTTATAATCATTGTTCAACAAAGATATCGGCCGCCAGTTATCTAAAAAGAGCGGGTCTTTTCGTGACGTAGGGACTAAAGTAATAACACCTTGACGTAATGTAGGGGGTAATGATCCTTTCTGAATACTTTCTGTAAAAACCTCAATTAGAAATGGAGCCAATTTGTCTGAAAACGTTTTATAAAATTCTGAGGTAAGACCATCGGAACCTGGAGATTTATTTATTTTCAACTGCCCTAAAGCACTGCTGACTTCTTGAACAGTTATTGGTCTATCACCGAAATCGACGTCACTGTCGAGCAGTTTTTTATTATCAGAAAGGTAATCAAAGAAATCGGTGGCCGACTGTTGACAACCTGGATGTGTAGAGATCAGAAATTAATCAATTTCCCTCTGAGATTAATAAAGTATTTTTGAATTGAATTGAATTGAAGTGTAGAGATTGCTATAAAATTCAGTGCAGAATGCTGCTATTTCTCTGGTTTTCAACAACAGCTCCATTTATGTTAAGTTGTCTAATGGAATTATCCTTTGTTGTTTTTCCAGCCTAAAGAAATATGCTGAGCTCTGCTCGCCTTTCTCCAGCCATGGCCTACGTGATCTGACAAATGCACCTTCAGCTCTCCTTTCATAAATCTTATCCAGTTTAATCTGCATCTTATCAAGTTCCTTCTCATCAATATCTAAGAAAACAGCAGTGTTAGAAGATAGAAGGGAGATCTTTTTAACTACTTCCTCCTCTTCTTTTTTCATTTTTTTTACCAGGTCACTACACTACTGTATTTCTGACAAAATTTTGATATATCATGTTTAAATAGTTCCCAATTGAGGCTAAAACTTTTTTCTTTTAAGGCTTTGTCCCAATAAAATGTAATGAGATTGTTTACTTGTAATTGAACCTCCTCATTTTTAAGAATGTTACTATTAAGCTTCCAGTAGGATGATCTAAAATGATTTATAGCTGGGATTAAAGGGATACTTGTATGTATGGCTTCATGGTCTGAAAGAGGCGAAGGAAGAATGCTTGCAGTTCCATAACTGCAGTCTTTAGAAATAAGCCAGTAATCAATTCTTGATTGTCTTGATAAAGAATTATTGGCCCAGGTACAATCTTTTGTGATGGGTGTGTTTCCCTCCAGATGTCAATGAAGTTAAGTCTATCCATAAGAAATTTTATGAAATTATTTTGAGAGTTATTGTTGTTTCTCGGTGGCCATCTGTCAATCAGGTTATTCAAGATAACATTTAAATCTCCTCCTATAATAACATGACAACTTGGATATTTGGTTAAATAGTATGAGAGTCGTTCTTCTACCTTATCGATTAACACAGAATTTTCAAATAAATTGTGATATTTATAAATATTTACTATTATTATTATAATATATTTTTCTATTTCCACTGTGAGTAGTACCTTCGTTGTCACATTCAGAAATTAAGACTTTTCCATTATATCGATTTTTTAGGATACATACACCAGCCAAACGCTCTGACCCATGGGACAACCATAGATCTGATCCCCACTGTGACCTCCAGAAGTTAAGATTTTGCAAAGTTGAGTGTGATTCTTGAAGAAAGCAAAAATCTGTATTTTGTTGTTTACAGTGTAGAAATATGGCTTTTCTTGTTGGTTTCTCATACCTCTCGCATTTAGAGAAACTATAGACAAAGACATATATATATATATATATAAAGAAAACACAAGAAAAAAGTAAGAACAAGAGTTCGACCCAGTTATTAAAAACTAAGCTGTTAGCCATCTTGTCCACCTCGATCCTAGCGTGGCTGGCTCGTTGTAGCAGTCAAACTTTGGGAGCGAACTGTCCATCTTGTTTCCCCGAGTCTAGTCCAGATTTACCTTGACAAAAATGCTCATCTTCGTCACCATTGTTCTGTTTTGTGAGCTCTGCCCCTGAATCAAATCACAGACACCGATTTAACGTTTCGGCTCACCGCCATCTTTATTGTGTATTTTTCTACCCCTTCCCGCCTGGGGTCTCCACCAATCACATGTCTCCTAATGTGATACGTAATATCTCACTGCCCTTGAACATAACAAGGTGTATATCCATCATGGACGTAACCTTCACTTTAGAAGTGGAGGGGACGGCGGGGGGGGGGGGGGGGGGGGGGGGGGGGATCTTTACAGTATGCTCTAATGGGAAACAGGCTTCAACAAAAACTGTTGTTTTCTGCTTGGTCTTAGAGCTCAACCAGTGTCAATTTAATATCGTGTAATATTGCTTTTGGATGGTAAAAAGTGCAGGGGTCAAAACTTGACTTTGGAAAAAGTGTGGGGCACATGTCCCCCCTGTCCCCCCCCAAAAATTACGTCCATGATATCCATACATAGTTGTAATGGGAGTTGTTATTCATCTAAAGTGCTGCAGGGGTAGTGCGGTGTGTTTACGCTCTGTGACTGGTTTTGGATAATGGAAGAAGAACCCAGCTTGAGTGTACAGCCAACTGTGAAATAAAGGTGACAGCCTGCCGTTCACCACAGTATATATATATATATATATATATATATATCCCATCTCACCCTCTGCGGGTGGTCTCATCCTTCCAAGTTCGGGTCCTCTACCAAAGGCCTGGGAGCTTGAGGGTTCTACACAGTATCTTAGCTGTTACTAGAACTGCAATTTTCTGGACTGAGTCGTCTGATGTTTTTCCTGGGATCTGCTTTAGCCACTCCTCCAGTTTGGGGGTTTCTGCCCCAAGTGCCCCGATGACCATATAAATATATGTAATTTCAACTGAGAGAAGTCGAGACAAAGATCACTGCACCCCATCGGTGTCACCTGTCCGCTATGTTCGCCCCTCCCCACTTTGACTTTGGTACAGGTTTGCTGTTCACAGTTGCATCTCTTTTCTGTCTTTACAGACGCCAAACCTCCATGTGCACCAATGTTTAAAAGAGAAATTCCTACACAGCAGGAGGTGAGCGTGAGCCAGGAGGAGCCGGAGCACTTGGAGGCCAAAGAGGAGCAGAGCGAGGAACTGTGTGACAATAGTATCGACGAGCAAGTATTGACGGAGAACAGTGACGATTCGTTAACAAAGGAACTCGTTAAAACAGTGCAGCAGTTGGAGGATGGTAGAAAGGCAGAGGAATGCAAGGAGCCACAGCAGACCCCTTCAAATGAGCCAGACCTCTCAGAGGGGAAAACGAGCACCACTTTGTATCGCTGCCACATATGCAACTATATATTTACCAAGAAAACTGTGCTGACATGGCATCTCAAGATGCACGAAAGCAAATCTAATGGAGGCAAGCGAAACTTTGGCTGCCACATCTGTGGTAAGGTCATTCCCCGTTTGAGTAACCTGCAGAGCCACATGAGAGTTCACACAGGAGAGAGACCCTACAGCTGCAAGTTTTGTGACAAATGTTTTAAGCTTAAAGGACATATGACTGAACACCTGAGGACTCACACAGGTGAGAAGCCTTTTACCTGCCATGTCTGCAACAAATCCTTCAACAGGGGTTTTACTATGAGAAAGCACGTCTTAGCCAAGCATCAAGAGGAGAGGCCATACAAATGTGATTACTGTTGTGAGTTATTTACCGAGAAGCTGTTGATGAGAAAACATGTAAAAAAAGTTCACGGTGTCTGAGCGTGTAACCAATCACAGCCCGGCCGGAAGCAGATGTCATTAACGGTTGTCCTGACCTAGAATCTGGAAAAGGATGTTTAGAGGTTTCAGAGCATTGATTCTGGCTGTTTTAATAAAAGCTGCATGCTTGAGCTTTTCAAGACTTAAATATTGAACTGTTAAAAAGTTTTCTTTATTAAAAAAGTAGACTTTAGCTATATAAAACTGCTCCTGTATAGTTGAGAAACAGGCTTAGTTAATGAATGGAGCGATTTGTCTATGCTTACAGGTGAAAAAGTGCTTCATTTGCTTAAGTGTTACATTTTTGCTGGACAGTTTATTCATGCATTCATGTACAGAAATGCAAAGACCTGATGCTGTTCGCTGAATTGTGTGAGAATAAAAATATCAGTATGAAGTCCAAGGACTACTTCAAACAAGTTTTTAACTCTTTAGTCTCTTTTAAGCTATTCTCTCTTTTGTTTTTTGGTACATTTCTGTAAAACTGCATCAATTCCCCGTTTTGTGGGCTCGATACACGGGAGGTGACAAAAGACCACGATCAGCGAAATTCGCCGCTTTTATTACCTGACACACGGGAGGCGGCCAGCGGCAAAGCCGTCGACGCGTTCTGTTCCATGGCGAAATTGAAACTTCCGTTGTTTTGATTGGCTGTGGCAGGTTGGAGGGAATTAAGGTTATTTAAGCGGTTCAGAGTAAAAAAAAAAAGTGGTAGATATGATGTTTCACATGGTGCTGCTAGAGTTATGTGA
>NC_091743.1:5204446-5299446 GCF_043380555.1 Nothobranchius furzeri | reverse complement strand
TCTGTCGGTTTGGAGGGAATTAAGGTTATTTAAGCGGTTCAGAGTTAATAAAGTGGTAGATATGATGTTTCACAAGGTGCTGCTAGAGTTGTGTGAAATCTTACTTCTGATTTTACTATAAAACATAATAATAATCCACTTCTCCTTCATGTTTGCTCGGAGATGTACGGAGCATCCTGTCCGCTCATTGGTCAATGAATGAAACCTCCGTTGATTGGTCCTCGTCCAAGCGACAGCGATGAAAAGTTGACAATGTTTCAACTTTCTGGAATCGCGTCGCTGGGTCGTCCGTGCACGACACGTGCACGAGCGCAAAATTTCACACGCACGTTTTTCGCGTTTCGCTGAGTAGGAGGGAGACCCGTGATTATCGCTTTGTCGCACATGTCTCATTGAAAATGAATGGAGGAGAGGCGATGTCACCTCCCGTGTGTCGAGCCCATAAGTGAGCAAACTTACAAAATCATCAGGTATTCAAATACCTTTTTTCTTTACTGTACATACATGATGTATGAACATAGGATGTGGCTTTCATTGTATTTCTATATATAGCTGGGGATATATGGAAATCAGCAGGGTTCTCACCCAGTGGATCAGCTTTGCCGTCCTTGTCTGGAATGGTGAAGACTCCTACAATCATGTGACCTTCCTTCCTCAGCTTCTTGTAAACCTCCTGCCCAAACAAACTCTGGCCAATCACTGCTATCTTCATCCTCAGCACTGTTGGTTTCTGAGAACACAGGAACACAGCAGGAAAACCTTTAAAGTGGATTTGTTAGATGATGACTGGATTTGTATGGGATCTTTATTTAATTTGAGTTGAGATATTTAGAAAAGGCAAAAACTATCATCAACTAAAATTTTTGACAGTTTCCAGTCAGGTTTTCGTGGAGCTCATTCCACTGAAACAGCTCTTCTTAGTGTCTCCAACAACCTTCTGACTCAGTGATGCAGCTGTTCTGTTCTGGTCCTGCTGGACCTGACTGAGGCCTTTGACACTGCTGACCATCACCTGCTACTGGAGAGGCTGAGAGACTCGATAGGCCCACCAGGATCTGCTCTGGAGTGGTTCTCCTCTTATCTTTCTGAGCATTCTCTCTTTGTGGCTGTCTCCAACTTTAGGTCCTCCACCACCTCCCTCACCCATGGTGTCCCACAAGTCTCTGTGCTGGGGCCTCTGCTCTTCCACCTCTATCTGCTTCCTCTTCAGCACATCCTGAGTTCATTTAGTGGAATGTCCTAGCATCTTTATGCAGATGACATCCAACTGTACATCTCCTTTAAGCCCCATGAGATGTCTAAGCTGCAGCTGTTACACACCTGCTTAGACTCTATCAAAACCTGGATGGTGGGAGCTTTCTACAGCTAAATGAAGATAAGACTGAAATCCTCATCTGTGCCCCAGACAAGCTGGTTCCCAAAGTCAGAGACTCTCTTGGTCAGCTTGCTTCCCACACCAAACCTTCCATCAGGAATCTTGGCGTGACCTTTGACCCAGCTCTCACCCTGGATTCTCTTGTCAGTTCTCTTGTTCGTTCTTCCTTCTTCCATCTCAGGAACATTGCAAAGCTGAGTCCCATTCTGTCCCGCTCTGAACTTGAGACAGTTCTCCACACCTTCATCTCCTCAGGCTTACCCTGGCTTTCCACAGGAGCCAGCAGCACGTCTTGCTTGCGTAAGCTGCTGCTTGGCCCTTCCCACGAGACGCGAAGCAGCAGGGGAGCAGCTGTCACCGACAGAGCATGAAGTCACACGAGTGACTTCGTCAGTAAACACAACAACAAGCAGGAGAAAACTACAACATGGTTTGTGTTTTATGTTCTTTCTGTTTTATAATCGCCAATACGGACCTGAAAAACAAAGGAGACTGCTAGCTGGGTGATAACTTCTCACGGGGACGCACAGTTAGTAACCTTTTTTAAAAGTAAAGCAACCGGAAGGCAGTACGTTCTTTATTCTGAAAATCTCAGGAGCTTCTCTCCATTTCCGTGTTCGATTTCCTGTCTTTCCTTCCCCAAAAATGTCGAACTTGACCCGTTTCAGAGGCGTCGCGTGTAGAAAATAGAACCGGCGCGTAAAGGCCGCGACATGCTGCTCCTGAGACGCGGCCGACTCGCGCTGCTGACGGCTCCAGTGGAAAAGGTTCTGTTGACCACAGCGGTTCCTATCAGCAGCTATGACGTGCTGCTGCAGTAACGTGCAGCTGACGGCTGCTGTGGAAAGCCGGGGTTAGACTACTGTAACTCTCTTTTCACGTGTCTGAGCAGATCTCCCTGAACCATCTACAGGTGCCTGTGCTCGGCTTCTGACCAAGTCCTCCAAACACACCCACATCACCCCGCTTCTCCTCCAGCTTCACTGGCTGCCAGTCACCTTCAGGGTTCATTTCAAGATCCTGGTTCTGGTCTATAGGGCCTTACATGGACAAGCACCATCTTACATTGGTGATCTTCTTAGTCCCTACACCCCCAGCAGGTCCCTGAGGTCCAGTGATCAAAGCCTATTGGTTGTGCAGCACCAGGCTAAAGACCAAAGGTGACAGATCATTTGCTGCTGTGGCCCCCAGACTCTGGAACTCTCTCCCCCTGAGCCTGAGATCAGTGGACTCAGTGGTCTCCTTTAAAAAGCAGCTGAAGACTCACTTGTTCAGGCTTTGGTGGGACCTTCTGTTGATTCTTCGTCATTACCTAATTTTAATGCTGCTGTTTCTGCCACAATTGTTCCTTTCTCAAAATTATGTATTACCTTTTTTCAAATCAAATTCAAATTGCTAACACTAGCATACAAAGTCCGAGACGGTACGGCTCCCATCTACCTGAATCCTCTTGCAAAGGCTTACGTCTCGGCCCGGCCGCTCCAGTCATCACAGGATGGTCGGCTAGCAGTGCCTACACCACGCTCAGGACAATCCAGACTCTTCTCATGCATCGTTCCACAAATGTGGAATGACCTACCAAGCACTACCAGAACAGGGGCTTCCTTTTCAATTTTCAAGAAACTCCTGAAGACCCTGCTCTTCAGAGAGCATCTTCTAAACTAGCACCCTCCCTGCACCCGTCCCCCCTCTACTGTCAATTCCTTTGTTCCCTCCTCTGCATGATTCGTCATGCTGCCTCACTGCCACCTACGACTGACTGGAAATTGTTTGTTGTTGTTGTTGTTATTGTTGTTGTTAGCCTCAAGGGCAACATGCCGATTATAACTTGTAAGTCGCTTTGGACAAAAGCGTCTGCTAAATACATAAACATAAACATACTGTACACCTTTTTTTATTTATTTTTGTCTTTTTCTCATATTTTAATTTGAAGATTTCCACCTTGTGTAATATGATATTCTTAAAAAATAAATTAATTAAAAATTATATTATATTATATTATATATATATATTATTATTATTATTATTATTATTATTATTATTGTTGTTGTTGTTGTTGTTATTTGGAAGTGCCTTGAGATCTTTATCTTGAGAAGTGCTATTAAAAAAAGTTTCTTCTTCTCTTCCTTTGCTGCTCTGAGGCTTGTGGAGGAGGTGAAGCTTTGTGCTAACAGCTGGCTCCATGGTAAAAACAGACCCAACACAGCAGCTGACAATGGGACATTAATTAGGTTAAAAGAAACATAATAATAGCGAAATGACTAAAATAGCAAATAAAACATAAAAACACCATAAGCTAAACTAATAAAACAGCACAGAATAAAGCACACATAGGCGACAGGTCTGAAACCGCAGCAAAACTGGATCACTGACCAAAAGCTAAATGATAAAGATAGCTCATCAGTACTGACTGATGTTGGCAGTCATACATGGAGAAGAAGTGGATTCCAGTGTCTGGGGAAAAGGCCTGCTCCCCACAAGTTTTGTGATACATAGGGGCACACAGGAGCAGGTGATCTGCAGACCTTAAAGGTTTGGAAGGGATATAGGGGATGAGCAGGTGAGGACAGGTAAGAGGGAGCTGGGCTATTCACTGATTTATAGACAAAAGATAAACCCTTGATATGAACCTGAGAAAGTACAGGGAGCCAGTGTAAATCAGCAAAGATGGGAGTAATGTGCAGCTTCTGGAAGGGTTCGTGAGGAATCAAGATACAGCGTTCTGCGCTTTCTGGAGACGCTCAAGAGAGGATGCAAGTTGTCCAGTCGTGAGGTGACAAAAGTGTGAGTAACAGACTCCAAAAGAGGTCTCTTAAGAATGGACTTTAACCAAGTTATATAGCGGAGTTGAAAGAAACACAACTTTGCTTCCTTCGTTTCACTTCTTTGTCCCACAAACTGTGATAGGGCTTAATGTTCCACAGATCTAGAACATAGAGATTAGATGACACCATGTTTGGTTAGTCGGAGTCCCAGCAGTTTCATGCCCGTTAACATTTAGTCACATTTTCATGAATTAGATAAACTTTTATTTTTGCCGAGTCAAAGAATGGGAACAGGTTGGAAAAACTCCCACAACCCCCCCGATACCAAAGTTCAACCACCAGTCAGAAAGTGTGTCAGGGTTAAAATATGTTAAGACAAACCAAAGTCCTGCTCCATTCCCTCGTCAAACTCTGCTCTTAGCTCAGTCCACCTGCCCTGGTTCTGGCCAGTCTGAGGATGTTTCTGGAATCCCACAGGTCCGCCAAGCACAGCTGAACTCATTTTACCTGATGGTTTCTCTTGACTCAAGGGTCCACCAGGTTAAGTGGGTTCCTGCCATGATACACAAAAACCACCATATGTCCACAACACCATGCCACTGCCCAGGACATGCCCCAGCGTGACTCGGGATGCCGGAAAAGCTCTTCCAGACTTGGATGATGAAGATTTACTTGGCTGGGGTCTCATTTATCAAACATTGCGTAGAATCCTTACTAAAGCTGTACTTAAGCTCAGCAAAAAATGTGTACTTACGCCAAGCAGGTTTGTGATCTATCAAACATGGAGTACGCACAGCTGCACGCAATCTCCGCTTCATGAATCAGAGACTAACGAGAATGTTTCTCAGCTGCTTTTTAGTCACATCCCGCCCTCACCACGCCCACTTACTGCCATAAATAGTCAATGCACAGTGCCTTGTGGACCTCATGAATATACATAAGCCGGCTGTTGCAGCGCTCCGCCAATGACATGGCGACCGTAGATCAAGGCAGATCAAGGAAGCACAATTTCACAGAAGCAGAAGTTGAGGTACCTGTGGGTGAGGTGGAGAAATGAAAGGAAGTGCTTTTGCAAAACAAATATGAGAAAATCCACAGAGTGGCACAGCGTTGCTGTCAATGTTGTGAGTTCTTCAGAGAGATCTGTGGCGGATATTGAAAAAAATGATCCAATCGGGATTCGACTCCCAGACTCCCGGGTATCACACACCATCCATCCATTTTCAGTCGCTTATCAGGACTCCGGTTGCAGAGGCAGCAGCAGAAGCTGGAGTTCATGTTTCGATGAAGCCTTGGTGAAGTCCAACTCTCACCGGAAACAAGCTGGACTTACTGCCGGGCCGGCCATGCACTGCACTGCCGGCAGGTCACACTGTTGTTGTCCATATGAGTGTTAAAGTCCCCCAGCAGAATGAGGGAGTGACTGGAAGGAGCGCTCTCCAGCACCTCCTCCAAGGACTCCAAAAATGGTGGGTAGTCTAAGCTGCAGTTTGGTGCACAAGCACAAACCACAGTCAGGACCTGTCCCCCCATACGAAGGCGGCAGGAGGCTACCCTCTTGTTCACCGGGGTAAACCCCAACATTCTGGCACAAAGATGGGGCGCAACAAGTGTGCCCACCCCTGCTCGGCGCCAGGGGCAGATTTAGCAATTTGGGGGCCCAAGGCGAACACAGACATGGGGCCCCTTACGCTAAATTTTCGACAATCTTACCTTTAACAGGATTTGCAAAATTCTCCCCTCTTCCGACACGAGTTATTTTCCCTTGTTATTAGTCCTCCTCTTTTTTCCTGTATTTCCCTCCTTTTGAGCGCTTTCAATATTTGCTCTGCTTTCTTTTTCCTGTCAGCGCTCCTGTGCTTTAGCCTTTGTTTATTTTTTCCATTTTTCATTTTGGTCTATGTTTTCCTCCCTTTAAGCATTTTCCATTGTCTTTCCTTTTCTGCTTCATTTTGATGTTTACATTGAGAAACGACGTCACTTTCAGAAGTGAAAATAAAAGCTTTTATGAAGCATGCTGCTTCTTTCTCTTATTGGAGCCACCAGGATAACTCCATGTCATGCTTAATGTTTTGACTGTCGCTTTGAGTTTGTTACGAACGCTCCCGCCTCTCTTCTTCTTCTTGTTTGTGGTCTTATGGCACTTGGCGAACAACCATTTGGTGCCTTACCGCCACCAACTGGATTGGAGTGGAATGACTACCAATCACTTCCTGTTTGTGCATTGCCGTCTTAATTACCCTCTTATGACCATAATTATTGGTATGTTTTTAATGTTATGGCTGTAAAATTGTAATGAAAAGTGCAAAGTGGAAGTGCAAGTTGGAATTCTTTGAATCTGATCAGCCATTCAAAAGTTATGAAACGGAGCATTTTGGATGACAAACTCACACACTTTAACAGAGTGCTGCAAAACAATAAGCTTTATTTAATGCACTGTCAAATTAATTTCTGTCAGTATTGATTTTTTTATTTGCGTAAAAACAAACAATGTCATGAGACCTGGTGTGCTCAGCACTCACGGGTCTAACAGTTCCTTGACTTTAGTCAGAAAGGTGTAGGGCCGGCTTTTAGGTCAACCACTATGGTGGGGAATGGGGGCCAAAATTAAGACTACTGCCCAGTGGCAGGAGGCTATATAAATTCTGAAGCAAACTACCTACCTGATTAACGATAAGCTGGCGCCGGTAACTGAGAGGCTGGCACTGCTTACTGAGAAGATACGCTAGGGACGAGCAGCCCTCGGCTGGTCATTGACTGGTTCACACACTCCCTCTGCTGTCTATTAGCATGGATAGGCTAGCGTTAGCCTGGACGAGCTGGTGTTAGCATTGGAGAGGCTAGCCATTAACTCGCCTAGGCTGGCCACTAGCTGGATTTCCTACCCCCTTGATGGACCAGCATGGATAGGCTGGCGTTAGCATCGAAGAGGCTAGCCATTAGCGTGCCTAGGCTGGACACTAGCTGGATTTCCTACCACCTCGGCGGACCTTTAGCAAGGATAGGCTGGCGTTAGCTTCGGGGAGGCTAGCCATTAGCATGTCTCGAAGAGCCACTTACTCTATTAGATGTGGGGTATTTTTTGTACATATTATATAGTTTTAAAAAGATAACATCACAATTTAAATAATTATTAACCTGTAATTCAATACAAATGATTTAAAATCCAAAGATGAAAAGTACAAACTAGTTAGCTCTGGCTTTTTCTCTGATATGTGCAAGAAAACCAAACTACATAAAAAGAAAACACCATCAACCTGTAATTAAGAGCAACATGGAGTTAACGCAGCACCTAATCAATGCTAACAGGCTGTCGGCTTTACAATATGCTTAAAGTTAAAGTGTATAACAACGCGTTCTGTCAAAGGAACAACTGATCGCAGGTCTCATAGTATGTCATCCGTTTAAAAAAAGTAAAAAAAATAAAAATAAAACTCATCTAGTAAGTGACTCTCCATAATGACTAGCCTCTCCGATGCTAACGCCAGCCTATCCATGCTCATGGTCCGTCGAGGAGGTAGGAAATTCAGCTAGTGGCCGGCCTAGGCACATTAATGGCTAGCCTCTCCAATGCTAACACCAGCCCGTCCAGGCTAACGCTAGCCTATCCATGGTAATAGACAGCAGAGGGAGTGTTTGAACCAGTCAATGACCAGCCGAGGGCTGCTAGTCCCTAGCGTATCTAGTAATAACGCTGGTAAAGGTGCTATTCCTCAGTAAGCAACGTCAGCCTCTCAGTTACCAGCGCCAGCTTATCAATAATCAGATCAGTAGTTTGCTTCGGAATTTATATAGCCTCCTGCTGCTGGGCAGTAGTCTTAATTTTGGCCCCCATACTGCTCCATAAACCACAGAAATCAATCACATCCCTTAGTTCAGCTCATGCCCCCAGTGCGGGCCAATCAGGTGTGTAGAAGAGCTGGATAAGTTTACATGGAACAAAGTTTAAAAAAAAGAAAACCTCTGAAGGTTTTAGACCTACAGTAATGATAATAAACCTTCCCTCACACGTTGAGCACACCAGCATTCATTTCTGGATGTTACTGACATTCTGACCTAAATGAAAATGTTGCTGCAGAGCCTCTCTGTCCTAAACTCTTAGCCTTGCCCACTTCAGTAAATGCAAACTCACCGCTGGCTGCAGACTCGGTGCTCCTCTGCAAAAAGAACTAACTGAAGAAACAAGTTGCTTTTCATTTGCTGTCCTCTGACATGCATTCAGGCGGCCCAGTTACATAACAGACTTGCTGCAGTGATTGGACAGAGGGGCTAGGGAGGCCAATCAGCAGCCACCATGTATGAAGAAGCCCAATCACAGTCATGTCAGGCCAGAGTTGCTTCTCCAAACACACCAACGTTGTAGCATTAACTGAAAGTAACCTCACAGGCCTGACTGCTCAACTCGTTAAACAATAAAGATTCCATCTACACAAAAAATGAGGAGCAGGACCTCCTTGGCCTGGTTCTGATGTATTTTACTGTAAGATACCTGCAGCCTTTTCATGGCTAATATAACAGACATTTTTAAAATGGCTCTCTCTTCTGCCCGGACTGCTGTGGGCCCTCAGGAAGAGATGAACAGTTAAAATCATTGGATTGATGCCTGCCCAGAAAAGACCAGAGGGCAGTGAGCCCTTCTGGACAGATAAGGTCCAACGAAAAGGAACACAATGATGGTTTTGTCTGCTAGTTTTTATGCGTCAAATGTGTGTTTGAACCTTTCATATCAACATCAAGAAACAAGCCAAGCTTTTCAAATCTTTTTACATATTTCAGTCATTTGTTGCAACATGGGTTATAAAATACTAATAAAACAATGATAATAATAATATTTACGTTTACCTTTTACTCACAAAACCACATTTAAATATGTATTAGTTTATTAAGATGAGCTTTCAGACATTTTTGAAAGCTTGAATAGGGAATGCTGGTTTACGGCCTAATTTAGCACGCATCCATTGAGAACAAATCCAGGTTTTACTTTCTAATATGCCTTTAGATGGCTCTTGTTGTGAATTGGAGCTACATAAATAAACAGACTTTTACTGAATGTGAGAGTCCAAATGTTCCAGTTGGTTTATCAATAAGTGTTTTTTACTTAAATAGCACCAAATCACAACACAAGTCATCTCAAGGCACTTTTCAAAGCAAACGTTTCAATTCAACCAACTGAGTAGTAAATTGGTTCATTATCCCGAATAGTTCTAAGTTGTCTATGAAAGCCCAGCAGATTGCAGCGAGTGACTTGTATTAGACTTTACAGCATTACCCATAGCAAGCATGTAGCGATAGTGGAGAGTAAAACTCCCCTTTAACAGAAAGTAACTTCCAACAGAAGCTGGATCAGCTGTCGTGTTTTTTCTTCCTAGTTTGAAACCTATTTGAGGTGTGAGGTGGATCATGGGATCACCCTCAATTTTCCAGTATCTACGGGCACAATGACAACAAAGGAAATGGCTTGTGGTTGATATGGTGCCTTCTAGGGTTCTAGGACCCCCCAAGGCACTGGACAGCACATCCAGTCATTCACCCACTCACATATTTACACGCTGACAGTTCTGATTATGTTCTAATAGGGGTCCAATGCTACCAGCAAGGTGTACTTAATGAAGTGGCTGGTAATTTTTCACCATTTCACAGAATTTGACCTCAGAATCTAGTTTTAAATGCTCCAAACCACGACTGTGTGTGTGTGTGTGTGTGTGTGTGTGTGTGTGTGTGTGTGTGTGTGTGTGTGTGTGTGTGTGTGTGTGTGTGTGTGTGTGTGTGTGTGTGTGTGTGTGTGTGTGTGTGTAATTATTAACAAAACAAACGCAATGAAAAGATTTATTGACTCTACAGTTCTGTTGCAACTCTCTTTGTGTGTGTGTGTGCGCGCTCGTGCGTGCACGTGTGTGTGTGTGTGCGTGCGTGCGTGTGTGTGTGTGTGTGTGTGTGTGTGTGTGTGTGTGTGTGTGTGTGTGTGTGTGTGTGTGTGTGTGTGTGTGTGTGTGTGTGTGTGTTAATCGATAGTCTGTTGAAACTGACCCGCTAGGGACCAGGGGAGTTAATGATCCACACAGAGTGATCTACCTTGACCATCAGGCCATTTGTGCAAGCTGAGTTGTCCGATAACTCTTTCAGTTTCTTTGAGTTTGTCTGATTCAAAAGAAACCTAAAAGGTGTTCTCTGTTTGCACTAATCAAACATGTGAAGGTGTTTTCCTATCAAAACTTTGCTGATCACCTTTTAATGGGTATTCACGTAGCTTAAATTCGTGGGGCACACACACACACACACACACACACACACACACACACACACACACACACACAGAGAGTGTAACAACAGAACTGTAGAGTCAATACAGAACACCACAGACACACAGAATGAGAAAGAGAGGTGAATGTATGGACAGAGTACTGTGTGATCTTCTCTCCAGCACGTTGCCAGACAAACCTGACCCACTCCATTTAGCACATAAAGTAAAGCGTGGAGTGGAGGATGCACGTCTCACACTTCTAGATACTGCACTGCCTCCCAGACCTTTAAGTGCATCCCATCCTGGTAAAAGTATTTTAACAGAAGAACCACAGCAGGTGCTTTTAAATGATATGAGATCTAGCACATCTGTTTTTAATGCAGGGCTCCCTCGGGGATGTGTTCTATTCTCTTTACTTTTTCTGTCTACACAAACAATGTTTCCTGTAGCACTGGAGCAATGACACTATAAATACACTGATGACATGGCCCTGGTGGCCCACATGACACTTGTGCACTCTGCATATCAGCAGGAGGTCCACTATGAGCTAAATGTCTCAAAACTAAGGAGCTGTGTTGTGGCCCCAAAGGACGGGCTCCATCACCGCTGCTCCAGCCTCTCACTATCAGGCTCAGCTGGTGGAGCAGGTTCAAACTTTTAGATACTTTGGGATAGAAATTGATACCTGTTTGTCTCCTTTATACTGATGCTGAATATAAGTAGGCACAGCAGTGCATCCATTTACTAAAATAACTCATCACCCCGCTTCTCCTCCAGCTTCACTGGCTGCAAGTCAACTTCAGGGTTAATTTCAAGATCCTGGTTCTGGTCTATAGGGCCTTACATGGACAAGCACCATCATACATTGGTGATCTTCTTAGTCCCTACACCTCCAGCAGGTCCCTGAGGTCCAGTGACCAAATCCTTCTGGTTGTGCAGCATCAGGCTAAAGGTCAAAGGTGACAGATCATCTGCTGCTGTGGCCCCCAGACTCTGGACCTCTCTCCCCCTGAGCCTGAGATCAGTGGACTCAGTGGTCTCCTTTAAAAAGCAGCTGAAGACTTGATTGGGTTCTTAGAAGACACGAGAGGCAAGCCAGTTGTCCATCCCAGCGTGGGGCTTTATCTCACAATCATACAAGTAGTCTCTGGACAGTGAAGTGCCAAAAGCCTCCCTTCACATCAGGTTGGGGCTACTTCAAAACTTTTACCAATGTCAGTATTGCGTAACCAGGAAATGGACCTCATACAAAAACATCGTTGTAGTCTTCCTCTGCTTATCCGGGTCCGGGTCGCAGGGGCAGCATCCCAACTAGGGAGCTCTAGACCGTCCTCTCCCCAGCCACCTCCACCAGTTCCTCCGGCTGGACCCCAAGGCGTTCTCAGACCAGATTGGAGATGTAACCTCTCCAACGTGTACTGGGTCGACCCGGGGGCCTCCTGCCGGCAGGACATGCCCAAAACACCTCCCCAGGGAGGCGTCCAGGAGGCATCCTGACCAGATGCTCAAACCACCTCAACCGACTCCTTTCGATCTGGAGGAGCAGCGGTTCTACTCCGAGTCCCTCCCGAATGTCCGAGCTCCTCACCCTATCTCTAAGGCTGAGCCCGGCCACCCTACGGAGGAAACTCATTTTGGCCGCTTGTATTTGCGATCATGTTCTTTCGGTCATTACCCAAAGCTCATGACCATAGGTGAGGATTGGGACGTAGATCGACCAGTAAATCGAGAGCCTGGCTTTCTGGCTTAGCTCCCTGTTCCCCACGGACAGATCGGCTCAGCGTCCGCATCACTGCAGACGCCGAACCAATCCGCCTGTCGATCTCCTGATCCTTCCTACCCTCACTCGTGAACAAGACCCCGAGATACTTAAACTCCTCCACTTGAGGTAGGACCTCTCTCCCGACCCAGAGTCGGCAAGCCACCCTTTCCTGGTTGAGAACTATGGTCTCAGACCTGGAGGTGCTGATCCTCATCCCAGCCACTTCACACTCGGCCGCGAACCTACCCAGCAAGAGCTGAAGGTCAGAGCAGGATGAAGCTAGGACGACCACATCATCCACAAAAAGCAGAGACGAGATTCTCCTGCCACCAAACTCGACACACTCCACACCACGGCTGCGCCTAGAAATTCTGTCTAACAAGGTAATGAACAGAACCGGTGACAAAGGGCAGCCCTGGCGGAATCCAACTCTCACCGGGAACAGGTCCGACTTACTACCGGCTATGCGGACCAAACTCACGCTCCTCTGGTAAAGGGACTGAATGGCCCTTAACAGATGGCCACCCACCCCATACACCTGGAGCGTCCCCCACAGGGTGCCCCTGGGGACACGATAAGCCTTCCTCAAATCCACAAAACACATGTGGATTGGTTGGGCAAACTCCCATGCCCCCTCTATCACCCTTGCAAGTGTGATAGAGGAACTGCCCACAATGACCATGCAATGTTACACAGACGTGTGAACCACGACAGCCTTACTGCATCCATAGCCTTCATACCCAGGATGAATCTCATCTACCCCCAGGGCTCCGCCGCTGTGTAGTTGTTTGACTACCTCAGCAACTTCTTCCCCAGAGATTGGACAGTCCATCCCCAGGTCTCCCGGCTCTAGCTTCTCCCCGGAATGCGCGTAGGTGGGATTGAGGAGCTCCTCAAAGTATTCCTTCCACCGTCCGACTATAGCCCCCGTTGACGTCAGCAGCTCCCCATCCCCACTGTAAACAGTGTGAGCGAGTTGCTGCTTCCCTCTCCTGAGGTGCCGGACAGTTTGCCAGAACCTCTTTGGAACCGATCGATAGTCTTTCTCCATGGCCTCACCAAACTCCTCCCACACCCGAGATTTTGCCTCGGCAACTGCCAGTGCTGCACCCCGCTTGGCTATCCGGTACCTGTATGCTGCCTCCCGAGACTCACAGACCAGCCACAACCTGTAGGCCTCCTTCTTCAGCCTGACGGCTCCCAGAACCTCTGGTGTCCACCAGCGGGTACAGGGGTTGCCACCACGACTGGCACCGGCCACCTTGCGACCATAGCTAGCAACAGCTGCCTCAACAATCGTAGAGTGGAACAAGGCCCACTCTGATTCGATGTCCCCCACTGCTCTTGGTACGCTCTTGGTACCTCTGCCAGAGGTGGGAGTTGAAGACCGTCTTGACAGGTTCTTCTGCCAAGCGTTCCCAGCAGACCCTCACTATGCGTTTGGGTCTGCCAGGTCAACGCGGCATCTTCCCCTGCCATCTGATCCAACTCACCACCAGGTGGTGATCAGTTGACAGCTCCGCTCCTCTCTTCACTCGGGTGTCCAAAACATACGGCTGCAGGTCGGATGATACGACTACAAAGTCTAACATCGATCTGCGACCTAGGCTGCCCTGGTACCAAGTGTACCGGTGGGCATCCTTATGTTCGAACATGGTGTTCGTTATGGCCAAACTGCGGCTTGCACAGAAGTCCAATAATGAAACCCCACTCGAGTTCAGATCAGGCGGGCCATTCCTCCCAATCACACCCCTCCTTCCTTCATGCTGTCACTGCCCACATGAGCATTGAAGTCCCCCAGCAGGACAATGGAGTCCCCTGATGGAGCACTATCTAGCACCCGTCCCAGAGACTCCAAAAAGGGTGGGTAATCTGACCTGATATTTGGTGCATAAGCACAAACAACAGTCAGGACCTGTTCCCTGACCCGAAGGCCCAGGGAAGCTACCCTCTCATCCCCTGGGGTAAACCCCAACACACAGGCAGAGAGTCTTGGGGCTAACAAAAAGCCAACCCCAGCCCTTCGGCTCTCACCCGGAGCAACTCCAGCAAAGGAGAGTGTCCAACCCCTCTCAAGGACTTGGGTTCCAGAGCCAATGCTATGTGTCGAGGTAAGTCTGACTATATCTAGCCAGTACTGCTCAACGTCTGCCACAAGCTCCTGCTCCTTCCCCGCCAGAGAGGTGACATTCCATGTCCCAAAAACTAGTTTCCCTGTCCGGAGATCGGACCGCCAAGGCTCCCGCCTCGGTCTGCAACCCGATCCACACTGCACTGGACCCTTCATGTTCCTCCTGCGGGTGGTGGGTCCACAGCTGGATGAGCCCATGTATCTGGTTTGGGCTGGGTCCGGCTGGGCCCCATGGGTGAAAGCCCGGCCATCAGGTGCTCGCTCACGGGACCCAACCCCAGGCCTGGCTCCAGGGTGGGACCCCAGTAACCCTCCGAGCCGGGTACTCCGACTCTTTGTTTTTACGTCCATGAAAGATCTTCTGAACCGTTCTTTGTCTCACCCTTCACCTAAGACCCATTTGTCATGGAAGACCCTACCAGGGGCACAAAGTGCCCCAGACAACATAGCTCCTAGGATCATTAGGACACTCAAACTCCTCCACCACGATAAGGTGACAGTTCAAGGAGGAGCTCATACACAAACATGAGTTAAAATCTAGTTGGCAGTCCACATGTTTTCAGCAGATTCTGGCAGGCAAAATGTTATATATAAAGAACAATGCTGACATTACCTAAATGCATTTCCTGGGAATGTATAGAACATTAGCAATGTCCAAAATACACTTGGTTGTACAAACACTCCAGGAAAGATCTGCTTGGTGTTGACTTCAGATAAATATTTCTTACTGGAACTGATCACAAACTTTACTGAATAACAGGATGCTGACTTTCTGCGTAGCAAGTTGGACCTTGGTTCCCAGACACAGCTTTAGCTTCAACACACCCTCCCTGTGGTGGTGAAACCACCATAAACTGGCTAAGTAGAATAATAAAGGCCTGAAATGAATAATAGGCATACTGGCGTAACATATACTATTAAATGAATGTTAAATGAATCAGTGATATCCACTAAGTACAGGAGTATAAGGAAACACTATGTGGCTCTTAACTCATAGCAAAAACACAAAACAAGATATGTAATGACGTAACATAACATCAAAATAAAAAGTAACTGTAGAACAATACTTCATGAGGACACAGCCATGGAGTAAGTATTAGCTGTGAGACAACTTGAATTGTGACAATATCTTTAACCAAACTCATGAATGCATATCAGAATGTACGCACACACTGTAAGAAGGCAAAAACCTGTCCGCTGTTCTTAACAGGAAAAATTCCTGCTTGACCTCCTGACCCAAACAGGACGATCACACGCAGCACAGAGTGAGCATACAAGGCTAGCCTAAGTACATGTGTGACATTAGGCAACACTGAAAAACAGAAGAACACGCATAAGAGAAAATGAACAGATTAAACCTTTCAACAGAGCAACTAAAATAATGAGTGTGACTGATTCTGATTACCCTTAACAACAACATTTCAACCAGTAACTGTAAAGCCTGAATACTTTAATATGTGTTTAAAATGCTAAGTGATGTGAAATAAGTGAGTGATGTGGATACGACTAAACCTACAGAAGACACAACAGTGAGTGTAATGAACATAATGTAAAAACACAACTGCTCAACCAAAATAAAGAATGGTGTCAAAGTCCCAGTTACAGTGTTGTAAAAATGGAGGGAAGGAAAACTAAAGAGTCAAGTTCTGTTTATTGATGACTGCTGCAGGGGTCTTGTTGCTGGAAGAGGACGTTGAGGCCAATTCCTTGGTCGACTGCATGTATCATCATCATCAGGACACAGTCTACTCCTCAGCCGTAGCGTTCTCCAGACACATTGGAAACTGTGCCGAGTGCATCACAGCCATTTCCATTTCGACTTATTAAGACGAAGCAGCAAGAGTCATTTGGGCAGCCAGAGTTCACTCCCACAGTCTCCTCACAGCAGGTAAGATACAACATGCCAATTGCAAAATCTGAATTAGTACCATGGACGTAATTTGGGGGGGGGGGGCAATTTTTCCAAAGTCAAGTTTTGACCCCTGCACTTTTTACCATCCAAAAACAATGTTACGCTATATTAAATTGACACTGGTTGAGCTCTAGGACCAAGCGGAAAACAACCGTTTGTGATGAAGCCTGTTTCCCATTAGAACATACTGTAAAGATACCCCCCCCCCCCCGTGTCCCCCCCACTTCTAAAGTGAAAATTACGTCCATGATTAGTACTGCTATTGCACTAAATCCTGCTTTTACAAAGATAGCTCCCCACTGACCCAATTTGAGGGCTAAGATATCTAAGGACCAGATTTCCCTGCCTGCATTCTCCTGCAGCTCTACCTTCAAAAGTTTTCATCTTATCTATAGCGTCAGTGAACATACCATCAGAAACCAAATTACTCAGTATGTACGAGCAATGCTGACTGTTATTTAGCATTTCACAGACTCCACCCTTTTCGGCCATCAGCCACTCTAAAGCCTGTCTTTTCCGCAAAGCCATTCTGAATGTGGCATGAAGCTGTTTGCCGAGAAGGCCGAGAGCATTTGTCGTGTACTTTAAGATTCTTTGTTGATTGAAATAAATATAGTTGATCCATTTCACATTTTGTTTATTGTTACCCAGGGAATAATTGACTCTACACCAGCTATAACCTCATCCCTTGCTTAAAACTCAAAAGGAATAGCTGTAGGCAGACCTATGGCATTCAGATGCACTTTATGATCAAACACATCATACCTCTTTGTTCTATGCCTATTAGTAGTCTCCGTCTTGAGTAGTTCACTCATACCGTCATGAAAAACAGTCACTGGAACTTTCATTCGTACTAGCATACACAATCCGACCCAAAAACTTGGCAAAACATTAAGTAAAACATCATCACCACACACCCAGAAGCTGTCATCCACCAGAATGTCTCGTTCACCTGGTAGATCAAGAGTAGGAATTGTCATTGTGATGTCATCACAATCCTGACTAAGAGTTTTAGGGTTTTCATACCAAATGGGGGTGTCAGTAAAGAGTGGCGTTATATGTGCATGCAGAAACCAGGATAATAACCAAGTGACCTTACAGTTAACCGATGTATTACCTATGTCCACTCCTCCATCGTCAGAGAAACCTCCATTTGCAAAACATTCATAATCAGCGCTATAGTCAGTTCTGTAGTTTGTTGGAAGACCATTTTGATCTTTTTGCATAGCAAATTCAGCACATGCATCTTGGATGTTATATTCTGCATATTTTTTTACATATTTGTATTAAATTGTGTTCCATGAAGCAATCTGCATTGAAGCCCACACAACGGCAATTTAAGAAGAGGTACAACCTTTTTATTGCTCTTCATTTGTCTTTAGTCTTACACCTGCACCATTGTGCAATGGCACATTCTCTAGCAGTGTATTTTTATGGAATCACCTCAGGTAGCATTCCAGGTGCTTGAGCACACACTGTGCATTCATTTGGAGTCATTTCTTTGGTCGTATACAAAGCCCATTGACCTTAAATCCTCTAATACAGACCTGGGCCTGTATTTGACTCAAGCTCATCAAGCTCCAGGCCTTTATTGGAAGGAGGACCAGAATTAGAGGCAGGCCTCTATTTCTATTTGAGCAAAATGAACTAATGGTTCGCTGGAGTTTTTGACAATTAAAATTGTGCCCACATTTTCAAAGTTAAACACATTTATTTTAACAACGGTAGTTTCTGCTTCCCCCCCCGCTCAGCGGCCGCAAACTCACTGATGCGCCTGCAGCCTCTCGGAGTTCCTGCTGCTCTAAACATTAAAATAATTATTTCATTTTCTGTTCCTCACTTCTGATGACCTTCAATGGTGTCTGTTTGTTGCAACAGCAGGTACAAAAACTAACTTGTTTTTATTTGACTATTTTTCTGTCCTGCCTGTTTATTATCTTCCTGCATCTCCTCTCAATCCTAAAGAAAAACTGCTACCTGGGTTCATATATATTCACCTCATGAGTTACCTTTGAACTGCAGTTCTAAAAGATCTACCGACCGCAAAAACAGCGGAGTGCACGCCGGCCGCATCAGTGATCGGTGCGTCACAGAGGACAAAACAGGTGATGCGCCCCGCTCCACAGCAGCGAAACGCATCAGGCACAAATAAAAGACAGAAAACATAAAAGGAAATGAGCCGACATGAACGATCGCGTGTTAAATTAGTTTTTGAGGTGGCGACACCTGATTTGATAATGTTAATGTGGCCGTGCTCAGGACGCAGATGTCTGGAGCGCGTCAACAATCAGAGCTTTGCATGCGCAAGCTGGTTAAGGTTAGGATGGGGGTGAGGGGAAGGTTAAATTGCAAGAGGGTAAACGTCACAATTTGGTTAAATGTCCGTTTTACGGCGGGTGTCAGTGCCGATGCTCTGGCACAATGCGTTGCCCCCCGACGCGCAGGAGCTTGTCACCTGCTGACAGCAGGCTGCTGTCTTTTCCGAGGGCTGCATCTTGCCGGTCATTATCACGTGACAGCAACTAGTCGATGACAGGCATAAAAAGTCACTATAGTGAAGTCGACTAGTGACTAGTTCATACAACCCCTGCTACTGCTCCCCAGTGTTCTGCAGCATAATCAGCACGTTCTCTTTGAACTTGATATCAAATTTTCGCCTCCTCTTCGTCTCCGCACGGTTAAAGTTACCCTCACGGTCTATCACTGGCAAATCAAAAGTGAGACGGATGACACAACTGCCCCCCCCCCCCCCTGTGGTACTTGCTTGTTACCACATTCCACCCGGCCACAATAAAATACAGGCCATTATTCACCTCCGCCGACTCCGACACCGGCCAAAATATGATACCCGGCCGTTAACTGAATACAGGCCAATATTAGAGGATTTACGGTATACCAGCTATTTTGAAAGGCAACACCCCAAAACCTATCATCTACAGGCAATGGTCTGCCTGCCCTAGTGTCATGCTCTGTGCTGAACTCACCATCCTTGTCTGAGCCTTGTTAACAGGTGGGCGTGTCTGAGAGTTCGGCTGTGTCTAATCAGCTCATCAGCGGTCACAGGATTTAACCCTTTCAGGCTCAAAATAAGTTTTGATAAAAGGACGAACAACTAATTCCTTCAGGGGTACTTCTGAGTTAAAAAATGCTCATGAAATACATATTTGGAGTAACCAGGTAGGTAAGTTTACTTTTAACATTGCAAATCTGCAACGCCTGCCTCCAGAGAGTTAAGGAGCAGCGGGACAAGTCACCAGTGCCGGATGATTCTCAGTTTTGGGTAGTTTCTAGCCCCCTGATGTTTCCTGAAAGATAAACTGTTTCTGTTTGCCCGTTCGTTCCTGCCCATCTGGCCACTAACTTGCTCTGTCCTCCGGATCCCTCCAGGTTCCACTTCAAGAACTCACTCTCTGCAATACCACCAGAACCACCACCAACATTCCAGCCCTGCCGTTTGCCCCTGACCGCTTGCTCTCAGCCACTCACCTGCCCACCCGGAGCTCCAAGGGATCCCATCCACGGACTCTGCTCCCGCTCACAGCTCCTCGGTCTCCCTGCTCAGCCAGGTCTGGCATACCCTCCCCAGAGAACCTGGGTCATCCAGAAAACAGTAAGCCCTTTGCCTTCCTCATTATCTTCCCTCATATGTCCCAGACTCTGACCTCTCTTCCTCTCCCAGAACCCAACGGATCCATTCCCCATCCCTCGGAAGCAGCTTCTTACCTCACCATACAAATACACCATTTTTTCACTTACCTTCCGACTCCCCGTGGTGATTCTCCATGTCATTGGTTAAGAAATTGCCTTCCAACATGACTCCTAGGAGAGATGGATCCTGTATTTCCCCCGACCTAGGTCTAATCGGCCCAAACGATGGCTTAGGTACAGTTTTGTAACCGGTTTTGTCTAATTCATTATGTCCTCCCTGAGTAAGATCACAAACATGGCTACTACCAGAGTTTGCTGAAGTAAAACCAGAATTCATGGCTGCACCTGCTGTGGGAGTTGTAGGACCAATAGGTGGCATGGTGGTTATGCTTCTTAACTTGGTTAATCGGTGTTGTTTTAGAGCTTAAAGGCAGCTGTGAGAGAGAGGGCTTAGGAACATCTTCTACAGGGATTGTGTTAGTCAAAACATCAGGGATTACAGTAGTTTTAGCACTAGTAGTTAAAACATTATTCAGAACTGTGGTTACACCTTCAGGGACCGCAGTTGTCTTAGCCATGGTCAAAACCTCGCTTGAAACCATGGTTGTTACATCAATTTTACCTACCGGGGTTACTGGTGTTGTCGTTAACATTAGCTTTTGCCAGTTTTTGCCTCCTTCGACCTGGACTGCTGCTGGTGTTGCTTGAACCACTTTGTAGGGACCCTCTCGCCGTGGTTCGTGCTACTTCCTGCTGAAGACTTTGATGTACACCTGGTCTACAGGAACCGCTGGCCGGTCTGCGCCTGCGTTAGAGACAAGCTCTTTTTTCTTTTCCTGCAAATAAATGGCTTTATGGATGCTAGTTAGCTGCTTAATGTAGCTTTTGAGTTCAAGCTCTAGTTGCTCCAACGAGGCCCCTTGTGGGATCCTCTGAGCTGAAGTACTGGCAATGGCCTGCCTGTTAGAACCTCATGAGGTGAAAGATGCATGCTTCTGTTAGTCTGCATTCAATAGCTCATTAAGGAAAGCGGCAATGCGTCAATCCAGTTAACGTTAGTACAAGCACAGATTTTGCTGATTTTAGTTTTCAATGTTAGATTTGCCTGTTCGACAATTCCCTGGTTCTGTGGGTGGTAAATTGATCCGAATCGTTGCTTTATCATCAGTTGTTGCAACACACCTTTAAGAACTTTTTCACTAAAAGCTGGACCGTTGTCAGAGCTTATTTCTGATGGGATGCCAAATCGAGGAATCATCTCTCTCATTAAAAACTTAACCACTGTTTCTGAACCTAGATCTTTAGATAAAATGGCTTCAATCCATCAACTAAATCTGTCAATGATCACCAACATGTACCGTTTCCCATGCACAGACATAATCATGTCAACATAGTGAATGACTAAATGTTTAAAAGGACCTTCAGGCACTGGGATATGTCCTGCTGGGACTGTGTTTCCCTTTCTCATATTGTTCTCAGCCCAGATGTCACACTGGTCTATTACTTCCTCAACCATAGCTTTTAGGTATGGAGACCAACAACCTTGTTTGTAAAGCCTTTTCTGAACCTCTGTACAACCGCAATGATCAGGACCATGGCTTTCTGAGATTAGCATTGTCAGCAAGGAGACAGGTGCATCAATCAAGCCCTCATGGGATCTCCACAAAACGCTTGAGTCCATTGTTGCTCCCCTTTTTCTCCAACACTGCTGCTCGCTCTTCTCTGCCCTTTCCTGAATCAAAATGATGTCTTCTGGTGTTATTACAGGCTCTAGTGATATTACAGGTGTTGCAGCCTCATCTGCTGTGTTGTTGCCTCTGATGATGTTGCAGTTACCCTTGCGGTGCACAGGGCACTCTACAATGGCCAGTTTTGAAGGAAGCATTATTGCTGAGATCAACTCATTTATCGGCTTCCCATGAAGGACAGGAGTGCTGTCCGTCTTCTTAAAACCTCTTTGTCTCCATACACTTCCAAACAGGTGACCAACACCATGTGCATACGTAGAGTCCGTGTAGGTGGTTGCCACCTGACCATTTGCCAACTTGCAAGCTTCGGTCAAGGCTCTGAGTTCCGCTAACTGTGCAGAACAGGGTTGGTCACACGTTTCAACTAATACTGTTTCAAATCTGTCACTGTTTCCTTGCCACAACAGTGAAAGCTGCATGATTTCCTATGTAGTCTCTGAAACTTGAACCCTCAACAAAATATGTTACATCAGGTTGATCAAAAGGAGTAAACTCCAAATCAGGCCTTAACTTAGTGTACCTCACCACCTCAGCTATGCAGCAATGTGGTTCTCCTTCAAACTCAAAGGGAACACTGTTAGCAGGGTTTGATGTGGTGCACCTCTTTGTGACGACGTCAGGGTTCGTCAGTAATGGCATGTATTGTAGACATCTTGCTTGGTTTAACATAAACTTTTGTAACGTGATGAAGGAGCTATTCCTCCAAGGTTATTTAACCTCTCTCCACAGATGCCTCTGACACAGTACTAAGTGCATGAGACTGCCTCAAGGTCATGCATTTGCTTCTAAAACTGTTTTCTTTCCAGCAAGAGAAGAATGAAGATAAATGACTTTTTTCTTTTAATAAATCAAAGAACTCTATTTTTAATAAAGGCTAATCAAACAAAGTGTTAGTCAATAATATAACGTTGACCAATCTGTGAAATGACAATGTTATGATTAGTATGCTTTAATAAGTAATATGACTTTAGTCTAGTGCACTAGACATGCTGACTACACAATAATGTAAACGCATGGCACATTGCTGTTACTGATCCAATCAGAACCTTCCTTTCTGGAGCGTGGCATAGTCTCTGCGGTGTTTATAAATCTGCCAACTTTGATTCGACCAGAAATCAAAACATCCAGATTAATTAAACCAGTCCCCACGCCATCTTAGTTCAGTTCTCAAGATCTCACTGGAGTTCACCGCATGCTAAGAGAAGTATCGGACCGGCCACCCGGACTTCCTTTTTAAGCCGAGAACCAACAAGCTGGATAAAATCTGTTGCATTTTACCAACCAAGCAACGGTTCCTTTCAGAATAAAAGCTGAACTCCCTGACCCAAGGAGGGTCCATCTGACGCTATCAACCAACTGTCGCTTTTTACCTGGAGACAATCCAAAGACTAGTTTGTCGTACTGCTGACGCTGTTTCACCGGCTCCGGTACCGAAAGGGGGGTCCGAGGACCTGGCAGTCTGGATCTGTACGGAGGTCTCATCTCAAAGGGTAAGTGTGGAGCGACAATATGGCGTCTCATGTGTTTATGAAACTCCGATCATAGCTAGAAGCAAAACATCACAACATCACTCAGACTTGCTTCTCCGGATACGAGAGTTCTGATTAAACATCACTCACACACACACACCATTCATCTCACGTCTTATTACACCAGATCCATCCATCATTTAGAGTAGAGTTAGTCTTGTTTGAAATTGTTTAAATTGTTTAGAAATAAATCATCTTAATCGTTTTAAAGGACTCTCTCTTCTCTTGTCTCTCAGTTAATACAAAGTGTTACATAATCCCTGCAATAAAAAGTTCCAATCTTCTGGTTAAATAACTCAGCGGTCCGTAAGATTGATTTCATATTCACTATGGAATCTTAATGTCTCACGGGTCCTTAATTAAATGTAAATTAACTTCTTTTACACGTTCCTTGGTTGATCAGTTCAGATATTTTATGATGTGTGCAGATTGTGACAGGATATCCCATTGTTATCACGGAGGCTTTCTCATAAGCACAAGTCAAAGCAGCCAATCCTTGATAACAAGGGGGCCATCCCTGTGCCACATTGTCAAGTTTCACACTGTAGTAAGCAATATGCTGCTTCTGACGACCACTGCGTGCGTCCTGCATCAACACTGCAGAGGCATACCTGTCATGTCTGTTTGCCACATAAAGCAAACATGATTTTGTGTAATCAGGTGTTTCTAAACTTGGCGCAGTTTGCATGTCTTGTTTGATAGTTTCAAAAGCTGTCTTAGCTTCTTTTGTCCACCTTAAAGTTGATTTCAAAACCTGGCTTCCAGTATCTTTAATTAGTGTCCTGAGTGGTGCAGTTTTTTCAGCATTGTTTACAATCCACTCGGAGAAGAAACCAGTCATTCCCAGAAATGTCATCATTTGTCCAACAGTTTGTTGTTGTGGAGATTTCCTCACACCCTCCATGAGTTCTGGTGAGAACACAACACTCAGTGCTGTGCCCAGCTGCTGCCAGCTGGAATCTCAAATCCTCGTCTTTACTCGGCTTGCCGAGTTACTCAACTGGATCTGTAATCAATATTAATATTGTATTCTATTTCCTCATAGGACTTTGTCAGCTGTTTAAAAATCTTTTCCATTTTCCACTGTCCAAACTAACACTTTCACACTTGAGAAGTTCTCTGTCACCCTAGGTGACACCAGATGAATTCACAGGTGTGAAGTTTTTTTTACACAGCTGTCATGGACAGTGTCTTCTCTTGTGTTATGATTCTTAAAATGAGCAGATCGTAGAATTCTCAAGATCAGTCTGCACTGACGGAGAAAGCTCCAAAATTGAACAAAACATTGTTCTTACCTTCGGCTCTGGGATTCCTTCCGTGGAATGCAGACGAGTCAAGAAGCATGTCTCTGCTCGACCATCTGGGTTCGCCACTATGGTACCCTGACCAGGCATCGAACCCGGGCCGCGGTGGTGAGAGCGCCGGATCCTCACCACTAAAGCACCAGGGACCACCTGTTCAGGCTTTGGTGTGACCTTCATCACCACCCTCTCCTTATTCAAGACTAAATCAATGGTATGTTTTTATTTACAAGGCAGTGTTTGGATTGCTACCTCCTTATATTTGCGCATTAATCACACGAAAAAATGTTGATTCCCATTCTTTAAGGTCTAACGATCAGTTGCTACTTTCTGTTCCTTTTGCTCGCACACAGTTGGAAAAGAGAGCCTTCTGCTTGCAACCAGCTGCAGAAAACCTGTAAAATGACTGAGCAGGTTTCACTAAATGCCTTCAAAACCAAACTGACAGCTTCAGAGACTGCATTAGTAACTTGTAACTGCTTTTAATGATTCAGTTATCATTGCCATTGTGTTGTAACTGTTTGGAATTTTGCTGCCTCTTGGCCAGGACACCCTCGTAAAAGAGGTTCTTAACCTCAATGGGTCTCTATCCTGGTTAAATAAAAAAAATAAATAAATTCAGCTCTTTCTACCTGTTCCACCTTTCTCGGGATCCACTGACTGCCCCATTCATTTTCTCTCTTCCTTTCCTTACATTTTTAATCACTTTTTTCCCGTTTTAAAGAGACAATGTGTATTTTTTACTATTAATTTCAGAAAATATCCATCAAAATGTGATTGAACATGAATGGAATGATGCCCAGTTGTTGAAAAATACTGGAGGCTTTGTAACATATAACCATTTAATCAATTTCCCTCTGGGATTAATAAAGTATTTTTGAATTGAATTGAATTGAATTTGAATAAAAATCAGGTCTAAAACACATGGGAGCAGGTCTAAGTCTCTGCGGGCGACGCCATATTAGATGCCGTGTTTCCTTCTACAGGAGCCCATGAGAACAAAAAGCATTTACTGATTTTTAACAAATGGTTACAAAATTTTTGCCATTCTTAAACGTTGTTGTTTTACACATTTACTTCTTCGCTTGTTGCCAGTGAGAGTCTGATGTGCTTGTTATTTTGCTAATGTTTGCACTCCCAGGGCTTTTGACTCTAATGGGCATCCATTTGTAAAGTCTTACTCCAAAACAAAATTACTGCTTTCTTGCAACGATTTAGGTTTCTACTGCCCCCTATCGCCAGAGAAAATACACACAGTTGTGGCCAAAAGTTTTGAGAATGACACAAATATTAGTTTTCACAAAGCTTGAGTCATGATCCTGCCAGGTCCTGACCTCCATGCACCATCATTCACCTCATCAGCCTTCATGCATCACACCTGGTCCCCTCATCAAGCTCCAGCCAAACCCTGTTTCCCCAGCAACCACAGCCAACACACCATCAACCTCATGCCACACACCTGCCTCACAGCTTCTGTATATATTCCACAGTCAACCACCAGCACTCTGCCAGATTATTGAACGCTCCTGCTAGTAGATCTTCAGCCTTTTGTTTTCCTGCCTGATCATAGTCTCACGACCTCGTTTCCACGCCTGACCATTGCCAAGGACTCTGCCTGCCACCACGACCCTCGCCTGTCTACGACCACGTCTCTAGCCTGCTCCTTGTACCTGCTTCGTCCCGATCTGGCTTTGAGCCTGTGATGTACTGACATATGATTACAAGCACTTCATCTGTTTCAAAAGCTTTCCTACATCGATAAATGACATTTATGCAAAGAGTCAGTATTTGCAGTGTTGGCCCTTCTTTTTCAGGACCTCTGAAATCCAACTGGGCATGCTCTTAATCAACGTCTTGGCCAAACCATGACTGGTAGAAGAAGAAGTAGAAGAAGAAAATATAATTTCTATAGCGCCTCTCAAGATAAAAATCACGAGGCGCTTCACAAAAACAAAAAATAAAAATATGTAAAAATATAAAAAAGCATTTAGAAAATGTTTAAAAATATATTTAAAATGAGCAAAAATAAGCAATTGCGATTTAAAATAAAAAATGTTAAGAACGAGAGAGAGAGAGTGAATAGGAAAGAGGGAAATCAGTGGATCCTGAGGAAGGTGGAATAGGCGGGGAGAGCAGAATAAAGAGTGGCGAAGAAGGTCATACAAAAAAGAAGGTAGCAACCCATTCTTTCATAATCACTTCTTGGAGTTTGTCAGAATTAGTGGGTTCCTGTTTGTCCACCCGCCTCTTGAGGATTGACCACAAAATCCCAAAGGGATTAAGATCTGGGGAGTTTCTAGGCCATGGACCCAAAATTTTAACATTTTGGTTTCCGAGCCACTGAGTTATCACTTGTGCCTTATGGCACGGTGCTCCATCGTGTTGGAAAATGCATTGTTCTTCACAAAATTCTTGTTGGATTGTTGGAAGAAGTTGCTGTCGGAGGGTTTTTTGGTACCATTCTTTATTCATGGCTGTGTTTTTGGGCAAAATTGTGAGTGAACCCACTCCCTTGGATGAGAAGCAACCCCACACATGAATGGTCTCAGGATGTTTTACTGTTGGCATGACACAGGACTGATGGTAGCGCTCACCGATTCTTCTCTGGACAAGCCTTTTTCCAGATGCCCCAAACAATCGGAAAGGGACTTCATCAGAGAATATGACTTTGCCCCTATCCTCAGCAGTCCACTCGCCATACTTTTTGCAGATGATCAATCTGTCCCTGATGGGCTTTTTGGAGAGAAGTGGCTTCTTTGCTGCCCTTCTTGACACCAGGCCATCTACCAAAAGTATGCACTGGTGGCACTCCAGTGCAGAGCTTGTAGATAATGATTAAGTTCATTTCCATGGCAAAGAAGGACTATGCAATTCATCTGATCTCTCTTCATAACATTCTGGAGTATATGCAAACTGCTCATAAAGCAGCAACTTTTCCAATTTCACATATTTGTGTCATTCTCAACACTTTTCGTCACGACTGTACTGTCCCTTTAAACATAATAATAACACTAAAAGTATTTTTTAAATTACGTTTTTTGTGATTTTTATCTTGAGAGGCGCTGTATGAAAAATCGTTCTCTTTTCTTTCCATCCCCGCTGTAAAAGTACACCTGGGCCAGCAGGGGGCGCTACCTCCTTGAACTAGGCGCACAAATGGGACTTCCGTTGTGGAGCACGTAAACAAAGCGAGCTCCGCCTCTGTGGAGACCTGCTGGAGGAGACATGACCAAACTGGAGCTCTTGAACACGTTCCTGAACGACAGGCTGACCGCGGCCGCCGGGGAGATTTTCCGCGCCGTTAAAGCCGCGGTGGCCGAGTACCAGAGTGAGCTCCTCCGCTCCAGGGAGGAGAACGAGCGGCTCCGGAGGCTGCTGGACTCCGCCGTCCAGCAGCTCCTGCAGGCAGGTGAGGAGCAGCAGCTAGTGGCGGAGCCGCCACAGACACCCAGTCCAGGTCAGCTCTACGACTGTAAATGTGACTGACCGGCGCAGAAGAAGATTTATGATCAAATGTTTAAGTCAAGTCTTTAGAGGGGGTCCAGTTCGTCCGTTCCTGCCTAATCAGAACCGTGTTGTGAGGGTCAACATTCACTGCATCAGACTGAAGTCCTACTCACCTGGCTCCACTCCCAGTGGGCTTCTAACCGAGTGGTCCACTGCTCCACCCACCCAGGACTTCTGCCACTGCATCAGTCCGCATGTAAAGTTTATATTTACTGCAGAAAGAAGCAGGAATCTGACTATCTGCTGCTTTTTATGGTAAATGGCCTGTATTTGATATAGCGCCTTCTAGAGTCCTGGAACCCCCCAAGGCGCTTTACAACACCATCAGTCATTCACACACACATTCACACACTGATGATGATGAGCTACGATGTAGCCACAGCTGCCCTGGGGCGCACTGACGGAGGCGAGGCTGCCGAGCACTGGCGCCACCGGTCCCTCCGACCACCACCAGCAGGCAACGTGGGTTAAGTGTCTTGCCCAAGGACACAACGACAGACTGAGCGGGTCTCGAACCTGCGACCTTCCGATTGCGAGGCGAGCACTTAACTCCTGTGCCACCGTCGCCCCAGTTTTTACAGTTTTTGGTTGTAAGTTTATTCAATTTTTACAGTAATTGGTTGTAAATCTGGACATTGGAGGTCCTCCACCTGTTCATATCAGATGTTAAGCAGCCAGAGCTCAGTCCAGGAGAACACAACAATTACACCTCTTCATGTTAGAGGAGGTGCTGCATAATCCAGGGGCGCAGATAGGATTTTGAAACTGGGGGGGACAAAGTTCCAATATACCCTCCCCCAAACACACACACAAACTATTGCAAGCGCCTTAACTAGAGCTCAGTCAGTTTGTGTAATTTCATCCAACGGTTTACGTAAAAACTAACATTTAGATACGTGTTTGAAGCCATTACGCAACAAAGCTCTGCCTGATCACTATAAATGATAAATGATCCGCACTTGTATAGCGCCTCTCACAGTAAGGACTCCAAAGCGCTTTACACTACAGTGTATTATTCATTCATTCACACACACATTCACACACTGATGGGGATGAGCTATGATCTAGCCACAGCTGCCCTGGGGCGCGCTGACAGAGGCGCCCCACTATTTAATTCAGTCATTTGTTATTCTAATTACTAACCAAAACCTCGTGCTTTATGCAAAACATGAAATGATTTTCAGCACACCGATCTTTACAGAAAACATAAAAGACCTAAAAAACTGCACATAAAATATAAGAAACAATATTCACTTATCACTTAGAGCAGTGGTTCCCAAACGTTTCAGCCTGACCAACAGATGTTCCTTCGTATTTTTACGTTATTTATAAATTTTCATTATATTTTGAAAGTTTTAATTTATATATAAATATATAAATCTCTTTTAAAATTTGATATTTTACTTTTTTATTATTAGGTGGCACACTTGACTTCCATACTTAACGCATCGACATCTGCCTTTTTTACGTTTTTTTTTTTTTACATTGTCTGTCACGTTAGCGGTGTTTTACCAACATTTCTACATCCAACAGGTCCCAGAGAAGGTGAAACAATCATCAAACCCAACATTTGGAGCTCGTAAACTCCACACACCTCTCGTGCAGCACCAGCTGTCTGATGCTGCAGCAGCGTCAATCTTCCCGGCTGGATGAGTGAATTTCTTCATCAGAGTCAATATTCTGCTTCATAATCAGAGTCAGTCATTACCAGACAAAGTGATCAGTCAACAAAGACCAGACCTGCCGGCAATTATACGTTTTATCTAATATTTGTGCTCTTCATGCTGCGCGCATCTCCTCCTCTCCCCGACTGGGAGTCTCTCGACGGGAGGCGGTTTTTCAAGCTCTAAAAACTCCCAAACTTTGCTCAGCCTGAAGGTTCCACATCTCCACTATCTTCTGGTGTAAAGTAGTAACTTCACGAGGGATCATATCTGTGGATGAGACTTGTTAAAGTCAGCAATGAGGCTTTGGCGTTTATAACGAGTAAGTCCCAACACCGACAACAACGTACTGAAACTAGAACCAACATGCATAAACAGACAGATCGGTCCCGCCTGCTTACACTGTTGGTCTTTTTTAAATACGCAGTAATCGTTGCTTCATCCTGCATCCTAGCAGCAACCACTTTGGCGCCTCTGGAGTCGGTGTTTGTTTACGTTATGCTGCATTCAATGTAATTGGAAAAAGGAGCTTCAAGCGCTAAACCTTTTCTTTCTGGCCTTAGTTGTGGGGGATGGATCGGGGTAGATCTGAATCTGGGGGGGACAGATCCCCCCCCCGTCCCCCACCCTATCTGCGCGCCTGGCATAATCCACCCATGAGCTGAAGAGTAATTTGGTCTTTTCAGTGTCAAACCACACTAAACCGTTACGTAATGATGATGGAGGTGCTGTAGACATGGTCAGTATTATGAGTTTTAGTGCACTCTTATTTAAAAAGGTTTCTGCCTAAAACCGCCCTCTCCATCCTCTCTTTCCTCTGGTGAAGGAGGTGGAGAGAGGTGAGAGTGATGACGGTGATGGTAGTGATGATGATGGTAATGATGATTAAATTCCGTTTATTCAGTTCAGCCTGTAGGTCCTGCCGTGGCGGCAGCTAACTCGCGAAGGATAAATGCTAAGCTAGCGAAAATCGAGCAGGAATATGTAAGGAGCTACAGCAGCTTTACCTCCATCACAACCGTTTTCAGGTAAAGTAATTTTGTTTATTCTACAAGTTTTCAGGACTCACATGTTAGCTTCAGAGCTACAGAATAAACTGGTTAAATGTACACAACACATTACTACAGAGCATTAACATGTAGGTAATTAATATAAACCAAATGCATTATAAATGTTGAATGCAGTAGGATGTTCTCTAATGTTAATTGGACCTTAGAACACCTATTTTAGATCTAGTGGATGTAAACGTTTTAAAAACAAGCTTTTTAATTAAACAGCATTGAAGTTTTTTTAATGTGCATTTGTTTATTCAACATGAGCCCAATAATGATTAGATCTGTCTTAAAAATGTAAATTCTCTGTAGTTTTTATTTAACTTTCCCCTGCTGCTTTTCTTTAAACAGAACAGAACCAGTGGACTGCAGGTTATGTTTTAAAAAAACCTGTATTTTTAATCTATTACAGGTCAGCATGCCCTATTCAGCACTTCTGCTTCTGTTCTGGTGAAGTTGTGGCCCTGGAGGATGAGCGTGAGGAAGATGCAGATTGTCACACCCTGTCCTGTCTCCCCATTCTGTTCAGTCCTGTGTCCATGTTAATTGCTCCCACCTGCCTCTCGTCTCCCAATCACCCAAGGTCCCAGCTCCTCCTGTATTTAAACCCTGTTAGTCCATTTTGTCTGGTTCATTGTTTCATTGTCCTGCATGCCCTCCATTAAATCAGTGTTTTAAATGTTCCTGTCTGCCTCCCTGCCTGTTTCTTCCCCTGCACTTGGATCCTCACCTCCGTCTCACTCACCGGCGCGCGCTGACAGAATGAACCAACACGTAAAAGGATCCAGCGGGGAGATTCTCCCCTGGGAGTGCCTGCTCCAGTTCCTCTCTTCGGAACACCGGCCGGCTTCTTCTCCTCCTCCGGCTTCGCCTTCACCTCGCCGCAGACGCCGTCACCGGGCTTCAGCTGTGGCGTTCCTCTCCACCCTTCCAGAGACAGATGAGAGGTTGGATCGGGAGACGCTTCCGGATCGCTCCAGCTTCATGGGCACCAGACTGGCTGTGTGCTCCCCCGGAGCTGGCCCACGGCGTGGGGAAGGAAGCCGGGCTCCACCGCAATCCTGTGTCCCAGGACGGAGCCGCGAGCTCGCCGCTGCCCCGGCTCTGCGCTCCTGCTTGGACCCGCCCCCAGTCAGACCAACAGTCCCGTCTCCGGTCCAATCCGCGCCTCCGTCATCGGCAGGCGGAGGAACCATGCCCACAGCTCAGCTGACAGAGCTCGCAGATCTGCAGGCGGAGCTTGGCTGGATCCGTCAGCTCGTCATCCTCAAGGAGTCCCAGCTGGACAACCTGTCTCCCGAATCACCAGGAGAGGGTTTCAGTCCAGCCAGCAGCTCCCTCATCTCAGAGCCAGAGGAGCAAGCCTGCAGTCCACCCAGCAGAGCTTGCCGGTCTCCGAGCTGAGCTGGCCCAACTCCATCAGAGCCTCAGTCTCCAGGAGCTCCAACTGGACACTCTATCCTCCCTCCTCTCCCAGTTTCCTGCACCACCAGTTCAATCGCATCCAGTTCCAGCGGTGGTCCCGGAGGTCGCACCGCATCCGGTCCAGCCTGTCCAAGCGGTCCCGTCTGCAGCGACTCCTCCTCCACTCCAGAAGCCGGCGGTCCAGAAGCCGGCGGTCCAGAAGCCAGCGGTCCAGAAGCCGGCGGTCCAGAAGCCGGCGGTCCAGAAGCCGGTGGTCCAGAAGCCGGCGGTCCAGAGGCCGACGGTCCAGAAGTCGACAGTCCAGAAGTCGACGCCCCGGACCAGAAGTCAATGCCCCCGGACCAGAAGTCGACGGACCAGAAGTCGATGCCGACGGACCAGAAGTCGATGCCGACGGACCAGAAGTCGATGCCCACGGACCAGAAGTCGACGCCCCCGGACCAGAAGTCGACGGTCCAGAAGTCGACGGTCCAGAAGTTGACGGTTCAGAAGTCGATGGACTAGAAGTCGACGCCTCCGGATCAGGAATCTACGCCCCCGGACCAGAAGTCGATGGAGGTCGACTCCGCTTCCAGTCCTGTGGTCGACGCCACTTCCAGTCCTGTGGTAGATGCCTCTTCCAGTCCTGTGGTCGATGCCTCTTCCAGTCCCGTGGTCGACGCATCTTCCAGTCGTGTGGTCAACGCCTCTTCCAGTCCTGTGTTCGATGCCTCCTCCAGTCTTGTGGTCGACGCCTCCTCCAGTCTTGTGGTCGACGCCTCCTCCAGTCTTGTGGTCGACGCCTCCTCCAGTCCTCTGATCGACGCCTCCTCCAGTCCTGTAGTCGACGCTTCCTCATGTTCTGAAGTTGACGCCTCCTCGTGTTCTGAAGTTGACGCCTCCTCGTGTTCTGAAGTCGACGCCTCGTGTTCTGAAGTCGATGCCTCGTGTTCTGAATTCGACGCCTCCTCGTGTTCTGAAGTCGACGCCTCCTCGTGTTCTCAAGTCGACGCCTCCTCGTGTTCTGAAGTCGACGCCTCATCCACTCTAGAGGTCGACGCCTCATCCACTCCAGAGGTCGACGCCTCATCCACTCCAGAGGTCGACGCCTCAACCACTCCAAAGGTCGACGCGCTCTCCAGTCCAGAGGTCGACGCTCTCTCCAGTCCACAAGTCTAGGACATCTCCGGCGTCTCTGCCTCCGGTTACCGCCGGTCCTGCCCTCATCAGGCGCGGGCCCCCAAGAGTCCATCCTCGTCTCCTCCTCTGTCCCAGATGCAGGCCCCCTAGAGCTCGTTGTCGCCTCCTCCTCTGCCCCAGACGCAGGCCCCCAAGAGCCCGTCACTGCCTCCTCTTGCCACAGACGCAGGCCCCCAAGAGCCCGTCGTTGCCGCCTCCTCTGCCACAGATGCAGGCCCCCAAGAGCCCGTCGTCACCGCCTCCTCTGCCACAGATGCAGGCCCCTAAGAGCCCGTCGTCGCCTCCTCTGCCACAGACGCAGGCCCCCAAGAGCCCGTCGTCACCGCCTCCTCTGCCACAGATGCAGGCCCCTAAGAGCCCGTCGTCGCCTCCTCTGCCACAGACGCAGGCCCCCAAGAGCCCGTCGTCGCCTGCTCTGCCCCAGGTGCAGGCCCCCGGACTCTACTGGTCCCTGCCTCCTCTTCATCGGGCCCTCGGTCCCTCTCGGCCCTCCCTCCGGGTCCCCCTCCTCCCGCCCTGCTCTGTGTTCCTGTGGGCGTCTGGAATCCGCCCTTTTTGGGGGGGGGGGGGGGGGGGGGGTACTGTCACACCCTGTCCTGTCTCCCCATTCTGTTCAGTCCTGTGTCCATGTTAATTGCTCCCACCTGCCTCTCGTCTCCCAGTCACCCAAGGTCCCAGCTCCTCCTGTATTTCTACCCTGTTGGTCCATTTTGTCTGGTTGGTTCATTGTTTCATTGTCCTGCGTGCCCTCCATTAAATCAGTGTTTTAAATGTTCCTGTCTGCCTCCCTGCCTGTTTCTTCCCCTGCACTTGGATCCTCACCGGCGCGCGCTGACACAGATGATGAGAGGCTGGTATGGAGGCGGTCAGCTGTGCTCTGTCCTGGAGGAGGTACCACCAGACCACCTCATGTATGTAGGAACCTCTATTTAAAAACATCACTGTGGTTTTATTTGCTGAAGAGTCACAATTGCTATACTAGTGGATCCATAAACCATCTCCTCATTTCATATTTCTGAATACGTCTTAGAGATGTAACAGCCGTCGTCTGAGCCAGCCCAGCAGGCCCTGTAGATGGACGATGGAGTGGACAGTGAGAGGAAGCGTCCTAAAGCTCTCTCTGCAGACCGTCCTGTATGATGTTCCTCTGACCAGAAACGTCCAGCCACGGGTCTGCTCCAGCCTCCATCCACGTCTGGATCCTCCTGCAGCAGATCCAGCTGCACTGTTAAAGACTTCCTGCTCACTCAGTTTAAATAAATGATCCAGGAAGAGTCACTCAGGTTAATCCTGCTTTAACCGTACATAACTGGTCCATACTGGTTTTGATCTGTAAATAATTGTAACGTATTATAAATAATCTTGTCCCTTTTACCTCCTTTCATTTTCTGTTCATGTAACATGTTCAAAAACATCTGTAATTAATAAGACTGGTGATAAAATCAATGATCAAAAGAGTTATCGGTCAGTATTTGTTTTAATAAATGTGTTTAAATACCAAACAACTAAATAACATTAACATCAGAGGAAGGCCTCCCTCCCAGGAGGACCACCAGGGTCTTAATTATTGTTCTATAACCCTCCCACTGTCCTAATGGGTGTGACCCAACGAGGAAAGTTGACCATTGAGCAGGATGGATGTTTATCAGGGGTGAGGCGGTGCTCACTCCTCACCCCTGACTCATGGACCTAAGGGATAAATCATCAACCCTGCCCAATGGTCAACTTTCCTCGCTGGGTCACACCCATTAGGGAGGGTTAAAATGTGTCAACTGTCTGAATGTAAAACTGTGCTTTTAACAGCAGAGCACATGATAAACTACTGTTATGTGTAAACGGCTTCACTCTTCACCTCTAAGCTTGATAAAAACACAGTTGTCTCTAAAACAAACGACAAGCTTAATTCGCCACACACACACACACACACCAAGTAGTGTTTCTATGGTTACATTGTGATTTCTTAGTAAATATTCAATTTGGTGAGAGATAAACTTTATTGTATTTATCCTAGTGAATCTATAACTAAACGGGTAAACTAGTAGTAGCACATTCAATGTCAAAGAAAGTAAAATATCAGGAGAGTGAGAATGTTTAAGTGGTTAGCAGCAGTGTGCTAGACGATGGCCCCCTTCTTGAGGCCACCACAGCTCAGCAGAAAATCATTGTAGCTTCTTCTGGGGAGAAAAACACTTAGAGAAAAAATAAAGTTGCCAGCTGAAATAGCAGGAAATGTTGCAGTCAAAGAGCAGATTGTAGAAGAAAGTAGTAGAGTGTGAAAAGTGGTCAGTATGTCCTCCAGCAGTCTAAGCCTATAGCAGCATAACTACAGAGATAACTCTGGATAACCTAGCCTTTTAGATGGAGGCATGTTGGAGGCAGGGCAAGGGAGAGCCGTCTTTACCGACTGTACACTCCACCTCCCTCTACTCCCCCACTTGTCCAGATCTAGGCTAACATCAGATTTTAACCATAGGCCCCATCAAATAAAAATGTTTAATTCTCATCAGAACTCTAGCTGCAGCATTTTGTACAAGCTGAAGACTTTTAACTACATTCTGTGGACTTCCTGAGAGTAATGAATTACAGTAATCCAGTCTTGATGTAATAAATACATGAACTAGTTTTTCAGCATCACTCCAGGAAAGGATGCTTCTAATCTTAGCAATATTTCGAAGGTGGGAAAAGGAAATCCTACAAACCTGTTTAACCTGGGATTTGAATGACATGTCCTGGTCAAAGATAACACCAAGGTTCCTTACTTTGTTCTGGGAGACTAATTCAATGCCATTCAGATCAGGTGATTGGCTAAGCAATTTCCTTTTCTGGATTTCTGGTCCAAAGATGAGAACTTCAGTCTTGTCTTGATTTAAAAGTAGAAATTTTAGAGTCATCCAATTTTTTATGTCTTCAAGACAAGCCTGTAATCTACCTATCCGATTAGGTTCATCAGGGTTAAACAGTGGAAGTTTATCCCATGCTGTCTAATGATTTTACCAATTGGGAGCATATATATAGTAAAAAGAATTGGTCCAAGCACTGAACCCTGTGGTACTCCGCAAGTAACCCTGGAGTATGAAGACGATTTGTCATGTACATTTATAAAATGAAATCTGTCAGACAGGTAGGATTTAAACCAGCCTAGCGCTGTTCCTTTGATCCCTACAACATGTTCAAGTCTTTCTAAAAGAACATTGTGATCAACTGTGTCAAAGGCAGCACTGAGATCTGACAAGACTAGAACAGACACAAGATTCTTATCTGAGGCCATGAGAATATCATTTGTAACTCTCACTAATGCAGTTTCAGTGCTGTGATACTCTCTAAAACCAGACTGAAATTCCTCAAACAGAGAATTAGTGTTTAGATGCTCACATACTTGGATGGCCACTATTTTCTCCAGGACTTTGGATAAAAATGGAAGGTTAGATATCTGTCTATAATATGTGGCCCCCAAGCAGCATTCTGGCAGGCTAATAACTGCTCTCTATTGGGATTTCAAACCGATAAGAGCATTGTGATGGCACACCATTGTGGACCAATCAAGGTGCTCTATTGATTTGATGGGCGGGATGATGTGATGGAGTGGAACAAGATAGCGACAGCTCGTTTGAAACAGCTTTTACATCAGTTTTGGACTATTTCAAATTGGGCTTTATTAGAATCAGGAGCAGATAGGTGTATTTAAGTCCTTTATTAAGAAAAGGGTATTTTTACCTTCTCCAACAGTGGACTACCTCGTTTACCGACATCCATTGCGATGAATACGTCACGTTGTTCGTTGTCTGGTAGCATGCGGAGATTGTTTGATAGACAATGGTAGAACCCACCCCACGACCGAGAGCCATCAATGAAGTCAATTAGTCTGGCTTTGCTTGTTGCTCCCTATAGAAAAAGCATCTTTAATCTGCTCCTATAAAACGACAACACCAGGACGGGATTATTATAGACCAATAGCAGATTCTGTAAAACATAGTTCATGATTTGTGAAAGTTAAGTAAAAAGAAATGTTAGCACTTTTTGGCATCTGGGCCACATTGGGACTGGTCTAGCTCAAAAACTACTGAACCTGGACACTTCAGACCTAGACTGGATTAGTGTAAGTAGGGCTGCCACAAATGACTATTTGGGCAGTCGACTAATTGCCAGTTTTGTTGACGATTAGTCGACTCATCGTGTCATTCATAAAAGTTTAGCTTATTAGTTTACCAGGATGCTCTAAGATACCATCATTAGCTTCTAGTCTTAAGTGTGATCAGCTATGTGCCATCTAATAATAAAGACAAGATGATAGCTTATCAAACAACTTTAATTAACTTTGTAACCTGTTAATACAAATGCTGCAGTCAGATGGAGGTAGGCAGCTAAAACCAAAAATAACTGGTACACAAAAATAATTTGTGTTCACAAGAGGCATGGTGGCGAGGTTGAAGCGCTTCATCTCCCAATTTTCACTCAGGAAATGGCAAGACACGCCAAGGTATGCCTGTAGTGGTCACACATTATAGTGTGACGACTGCAAATTAATTATGACCCATAAGATGTGATGATTCCATATAAATATGAACTATCAATCTGATTTATCTTTGAATGTTAAATCAGAAGAGTCTAGGGTTCTTTGCCTGTTCAGGGACCATAAACACACTTTGTATTAATTCAGACAGAGTCAGGTATATAGTCAAACAGGAATTTTATTTTTTTTTCTAAACTAATGATTATACACAAGATATGAATAATGAGATGTGATGGAGTGGATATGCGGTGATGGAATGTGATGTGTAGGTGGTGTGATGTAAGCTAGATGTTTATCAGAACCTTTGTATCTGAAAGAAATTGTGAAATCTGGGTGTAAAAGAATTTGTTGTCTGCTATAAACTAGAGAGTTAATTATTAATAAAACAGCATCAGATGCAATCTGTTGTGTCTACAAACCCTGGCAGAGACCCCCAGCAGATCCGGACTATCAGAAGACGGGTGGACCTCACGGCACCTGATGCCAGTAGATTAACTTTGATGCGACCCGTCCAGTCTTGAGATGTTTTCAGGTCACAACAGTAGCTGGAATGCTTGTCTGCATCCAAAGTGGTTGTGGCTCTTAAGCCGGCCGTACACTGTGCAACTTTTTCACTTTTTTGAGCCGATTTTCCACTCGTGCGAGAATCCACGAGATCGGGGCGAGTTTTGCGCCGAGCGTCGTGTAGTGTACAGGGGGTTACGAGAGGCGATTAACACCACGTGACCAGCTACCGATCAGCGATCGTGAGCTCGCACAAACTTCTGCCTTGTTTAATATTTTGCTCGTCCCTCGTGAGGGTATCGCACTGTTGAAGCGGCGCTGTGAGCAGCTGCGACCCAAAAACTGAACCCCTCACGGCACATGAAACTTAGCTTCTGATTGGTGAAACTTCTATAAAAGCCTCTTTCTGTGTTGAGTATGTTACAAATCCAACAACGTACACACCTCTGCAAGCAAACGTTCTGATTAAAGCAACTTTTAACTTGTTGGTGACGGGCATGAGACCCTTGTTGTTTGATAAGCTATCATCTTGTCTTTATTTTTAGATGGCATATAACAGATCACACTTCAGAGCTAATGATGGGTAGATTAGAGCACTCTGGTGCAATAAGCTATATTATAAATATTAGCTATACTTACATATAGGTATATGTACAAGCTATACTTTAATAATATTTTAATAAGCTATACTTTATGCATGACACAAATAGTTGACTATTTGCTAAAAAAAACTGGTGATTGGACGGCTAATAAAATAACTGTTTATTGCAGCCCTATGACATATCAATGATTGGGGTTTTAGAGACCCTCTCAACATTACCCCACATTTTCATCCATCCAGGTTTTAGGCCCTGGTGAACAAACGTCTACCCAGGCTTTCATTCCTGAGGAGGACATGACACTTTGGGTCAATATAAATATATGAAAACTCTGTTTGGGTGCATAACCGCTGGACACGGGGTGGACACTCAGTCCTGATTAGAGCCCTGCACTGAAGCCCTAGCCCTCGGGTCGGCCCGGCCCGACGGCCCGAGGGCCGGGCTTCGGGCCAACGACTGTGTAATTACCTCGGACACGGGCCGGGCCGGGCGCCTTTATTTTTAATCGAAATCATTAAAAAAATTAAAACACTTAAACGCAGCAGTAGAGTCCTGCGCGGGACTGTTTTCTTCATCCCGCTCCGCTCCCGCTGAATTTCTGACCATTACAGCCTGCAACCGCATCGTGTGTGTTACCATCCCGCCCGCACCTGCAGTGTGCACGTCTACTCCCGCCCGCAACCGCAAAACTCGGAGAAATTATTACCTCACAATAAAAGAGATGTATTGAGTTTGCGTCCTCAACATGTCATTTTATAGGTTATCCGCTTTCACCGCAGCACTGCGCTGCGTTTCAATAAGGCTGTACAGCAGGATTTCCCCTCGTAGCGATATTTTCTCTAACTCTGATTGCTTCATGCTATAGATCGTTGGAAAGCTGCTTTTATGTACCTTTAGGAACCGTTGGAATTATTTGAATCTGATCAACCATTCAAAAGTTATAAAACGGAGCATTTTGGATGACAAACTCAGCACGTCTCTGAATCTGTGTTGTGATTCGTTGCGCTCAAGACAGGGAATCCCGGTGGCTACCGCAATGTATTGTATATGCACGGAAAGCCCCATTTTTAATCTTTTCAGCACTTGGAATTTTAATGATATCTTGAACTAGAGCAGGGATCGGCAACCCGCGGCTCTTCCATCTAAAGCTGCTCTCTGTGCTTGTAAAATAATGAATGGATATTTAAATAAAATGCTTTATATTTTACTGAATTAATTTTATATCTGTAAGTCAATTCTATGTGAAGATTGTCTGCGTAAACCTCAACAGACCGTGTTGGGTCACGCTTGTGCGTAATCATATGCGCTCATGAGCTGAAGAGGATGTGAGATTCTGGGCTTCTGCTCAGACGGCTCCTGGATGTGTCGCACATAATGTGCGACACATTGGAGACAGGAACAAGCACTATTCAGCCAAAGTTTCATAATCAGGGAGGAACTTTTTCTAAGTGACAAGTCTCTCTGAGCGACAGGGCTTGGAAAACACTCGCTTCAGTGGGAGGAAGCTTCCCGCATGCGCTTCTGCGACGCTCGGATCCTGCACGTCTTTTAACACATTGGTCAGGATTGACGCACTTTGTTTTCATTTAGTTGGTTAAAAAAAAAGTCGGGCTTGGGCTCTGGCCGGGCCAGAGAATCCTGAAAATCTTTTCGGGCCGGGTCGGGCTGGGGCTCCACCCCCTCGGGCCGGGCCGGACACGGGCTCAGATTTTAGGCCCGTGCAGGGCTCTAGTCCTGATCCCCAGGGGACACCTTAGGCCTTACAAGCAGACCTTGTTCTGAAGGAGACTGTGTCTCAGTATCATAAATTAACATCAATTATTGGTGGAGGCTAAGAAAAGATGATTCTCCACTAATAGCCTTCATCTTTGTAATACCTTTGCTGTCCCAGTTCTTGTTATAAGATGTTTCTCCCTGACAAGAGAAAGCTATTGTTCCGTAAAGGAGAGGATGGACACCACTGATGTCACTTGTTTGTTTTGAAAATGGACTGCAGTACCCACATTTGACCACATGATGTCGTTCTTTTTTTCTTCTTGCATCATGCACCTTTAACTTTTAATTCTTTACGAGAATAAAAGCTAAAACTAAGTTGTTTTTGGCAACATCTCCTCCCACACTTAAATTCTTCTGCTGGTGAGTTTTCATGCAGCAGAGTTAGCTGAAAGTTAGGCTGAACATTTATTTCGATATCCACCCAGTGTGACCTGATGCTTTTTCACGTTTCAGAGCCATCCCTGTCCCAAGAACACAGTCCGTTCTCTGACTCCAACCGGAAAGGCAGCGTGGAGCTGCTGTCGCAAGCCGAAGAAAATGGAAAACGAAGGAGCGTCCAAACTGATGGTTCACCAGAAGAACGAGTGTCCAAGGAGGGAAACTGTAGTGGTGTTCAGCAGCAGCGGTCACAAGCTTTGCCTGACTCTGGTGGCTCTTTACCTTCACCAACATCTGTGCAGATAAAAAAAGAAAATGCTGAAGATGAAAATGAGAAGAGGCAGCAGCCTGTCACGGTTACATCGGACTGCAGAGCAGCTCAGAGCTTTTCTCCTTCCTTCACTTCAAAAAGTCACAAACCTTTCAAACCTGACCACCAGGGGATGGAGCTCCTGTGCTCCAACAGTAAACCCAACACACACTCGCTCACAATCAAGAATGTAAGATCCCTCAAGAGGCCTCTTTCTCGCCTCTCCCACCCAAACCAGAGCATGCAGAGGTGGCACAGCTGCAAGGAGTGTGGCAAAGGCTTCAGCTTCGCCTGCCAGCTGGAGGTACACATGCGCTGGCACACCAAGGAGAAGCCGTACAGCTGTACGGTGTGCAGGAAGAGCTTCACCACAGTCAGCATGCTGAAGAGGCATCACCGCATCCACACCGGAGAAAAACCCTTCCGCTGCCGTGTTTGTGGGAAGTGTTTCAACCAGTCTGCACACCTCAACACCCACTTCAGGCTCCACACCAGAGAGAAAGCCAGTTGGAGCTGAGTGACAGCAGAACCAGACTCACTCGTAAACTGAAAACTACCTGGATACCACACCCAGACATATATTTCCATTGTGTTATTGTTCTTGTAGAAGTGTGACTTAAGCTTCCATGAATGTTTCTTACAGGGACACAGCAGACCCAGTCTGATGGGAGTCAGTGTGCTGAAACCACTCAGACATCATATAAAAACATCAGCAAGAATATTCATATAAATATTGATTGTTGCATGAACAACATCGTATTGTCACACAGCTTACGGCAGGTGGGGAATTCAGACACCGTAACATATAGCAGTTAGCTAGCGGGCTAATGCAGAGCTAAGGTATCTCAGGAGAGAGACGATGTCTGCAGTTTGGACGTATTTCTAACGGGACAGCGAAAGCTGTCCAACAGCCACTTGTAGTGTGTGCTTATTGTTTATTCCACGTGGTGGAAAGACGGAGCTGCATTCAACTCTACAAATGTGATACCCCACCTTAAAACAAACATCTTTTGGCTTGTCCCTTCAGACGTCACCACAGCAAATCACCTGTCGGCATTTAGTTCTTGTTTGCCACCTGGGTCGGGTTACTGCAGCAAACGGCAGGTTTTGCTGTCTCCTGGAGCTGCGGTATGAGTTTCCTTCACATCACTACTTTAAGCATAGCTTTCAGATGTTGTGCATAGAAGAACCTGCTGGCCGTGAGGTGCCTGCCCTGTTGCAGGAATGTACATCGCTCACTTCAGCCACATACTGTTCCAACAATTTAAAATATGAGCGACTAGGCTACTTTTAAATATATTTGCAAAATTAACATGTGTCTTATCAATGTACTTCCTGAATGAGTGATGTTTGTGACACAGAAATCATTCAAAAAATAAAGGACAACTTGGATCTGTCCTTCCTTTTTCTTCTTTTAATGCGTTACTAAAGAGCTAGGTTTGGATTCTGTATATCAGCAGATACTCTAAATCAACTGATTTGGACTTGGGACACAAATTAATTTGATTGGAACATCCCTAGTTGTTGACACATCTATACCCCCTATCTTTTTTACTTACTTTATCCAGTACGGGTGGTGTTGAGCTGGTTTCTGTCCCATCAGTCACTGGGTGAGAGGTGGGGGACACCCTGGACGGGTCTCTAATCCATCACAGTCACATAATTTAATCTGTAATTCACCACACTGCACCACTACGGGACTTTAACTAACTCAGGAGGTAGCACGGGTTGACCAGCAATCAGAAGGTTACAGGCTCAATTCCTGCTCCTGGCAGAGAATTCTGCTGCCGTGTCTTTGGGCAAGACACTCAACCTTCCCTGCCTTCTGGTGGCAGTGGGAGAGACTGGTGGTGCGTGTGCTTGGAAGCCTCACCTCTGTCAGTGTGCCCCAGGATAGCTGTGGCAAGACTGTAGCTCATCACCATCACTGTGGGAATGTGTGTGTGAATGGATGAATGATACACTGTAGTGTAAAGTGCTTTGGAGTCTTCCGATTCTGCAGGCGCTGTACAAGTGTGGGTCGTTTACCATATTAGGCCGGGAACATGTCAGTTCTCAGTAAGGACGCAGATGAAGGTTTGTGGATTCGGTAATCCATTAAGTTCAATAATATGTTCAAATCGAGACAGCTGACTTCACTTAGCTTTTAATCAAAATAATTTTCTGAAAAAGTTAATAGCAAGCGTTTAGAAGAGTTCTATGGTGGTATTAGATTCAGAGCTAGCCTCGTATGCCATCCTATATATGTGAATATATAGTCTGGCCACAACTCTGAGATCAGCCGTGGGGTAGAATTGGCGGTTGTCTTTCAAACTGTCTCCACATGCTATTGGACAACAAACATTGTGACGTACTCATCACTGCGGATGTCAGGCAACGGGGCAGTCCGCCATACACTGTTGAAGAAGACACAAATGCATAATTTTTCTAAATAAATAACCTTGACATTCATGACCTTGGCAGTCTGACCCACCGTGTCACTGATTGTTACTTTTTTTGTAGAGAGCATCGTCCCAACACAAAGAGTGAGGTGTTTCTCGTATAATAAACCCTTGTTGTCCCCTGAGCAGAAATCCCTGCTGAATGATAAGAAAACATATTTTATGGCTGGAGACAGAGGAACAGAGATGAGTCCAGAAGGAGGTCAAATATAAGATCAGACGGGCTAAAGACATCTAAAGGAAGAAGCTGGAGAGACATCTAGGGCAGAACAATGCTCGTGGAGCATGGAGAGGTCTCCTGACCGGTCACAGTGGGAGTGAGCCTGCTGAAGAGGACAGAACCGGGCTAATGAGCTCATCCTGTTTCATAACAGATTCTTACCCCCCCCCCCCCCAAACACACACACACAGCTGCACAACAGGTACCCCCCCCCCCCCCCCCCTCCCCAACCACCTCCAAATTTCACACCATTCATCAGCTTCTCCCCCCTCCTCGGCACCACACTCCTCACTCCCCCCTCTCAGTTACATGGTGAGGTCAGAACTGAGGCTCAAAGGTGGCCCTGGAAATAGACCCACTGCAATTTGCACATAAATAAAACATGGGGGTGGTGGACCATGCGATGCAAAAAAGCACTGCGAGAATCATGTTCTTCAACTTATCAAGTGCCTTCAATACCATGCAGTCATGTCTACTGCAGCAGAAGATGAGGGGTGCAGGAGTGGACAATCATCTGACTGCATGGACCATCAACATCCTTACCAACAGGCCACAGTACGTGAGGCCGCACAGCTGTACATCTGAGGTGGTTGTGTGCAGTACTGGAGCTCCACAGGGTATGGTACTCTCACCATTTCTCTTCACCTTCTACACCTTGGACTTCACCTACAACGCCAGCAACTGTACTCCGGAAGTTGTCTGATGACTCGGCCATTGTCGGCTGTGCATCTGGGGGAATGACTAGGAGTACAGGTCAGTCATCATGGACTTTGTGGACTGGTGTGAGCATAACCACCTACACTTGAACACCAGTAAGACAAAGGAAATGGTGATTAACTTCCAGAGAAACACTCCCACTCACTCACCCTTAAACATCCAGGGAGCAGCAAACAGAACTGGCCCAACAACACAGATGTTCCGTGTAAGAAGGGCCAAAGCCGCCTTCACCTCCTGAGGAGGCTGAGGTCCTTCGGAGTTAATTTCGAGCTGCTAAAATCCTTTAATCAATCCGTGGTTGGCTCTGTTATCCACTCAGCTGTGGTCTGTGGGGGTGCAGGCAGCTCTGACTGAGACAGGAAGAGACCGAACAAGCTAGTTAGCAAAGCTAGCTCGGTTCTGAGCTGCCCACTGGATACAGTTGAGGAGACGTGTGAAAGGAGGATGCTGGGGAAGATGACCTCCATCTTAAAAAAACGCTCCCACCCACTACATTCCACTGTGGAGACCATGGACAGCTCCTTCAGAGGCAGACTGAGACATCCCAGATGTGAAACAGAACGCTACCATAGGTCATTCATCCCCTCTTCAGTAAGAGTGTAGAACTCCTCAGTTTAAGCTGTACTGGCATGATCCTGGTACACAATACCACCAATGCAATATTCATTATGTGGTTGTAAAGGATGGGTAGTCAACACTTGTGCCATACCGGATTTGCATCACACGTCTGTGTCTCTTGCAGTATGCTGCATAGTGTTGGAACCCACATTTTTTTCATTTTTTATTTGTGGTTTTTCAGTGGCTGACGGCTACAATACTAGATTAATGCCCTTGTGTATAAATACGTGTACCTTTGTTATTATTTATCTTCAAATTATTCTCTTAAGTGTTGGTGCTGCTGTAACAAGTGAACTTCCTGACTGTGGGATCAATACATTCTATTCTATTCTAAATATAAATCTGCTCTTGACTCTAACAAAAGCCCAAGTCTAAATAGTCCAAAGTTGTCGTCAAAGTTGTTTCAAACGAGTCACAGCTATTTTTGTTGTTCTGTTCTGCTCATCATCCCGCCTACCAAACTGATATAGTGCTATGATTGGCAAGGCACAAAACTGCTGAGGCCATAATGGAGTGTGGCTAGACTGACGAAAATGTGTTTACTCCTGCTACAGCTGCATAGACATGGAGGCTAATTATGAGGGCTGTGCGGTGGCGCAGTGGTTAGAGCTGTTGCCTTGCAGCAAGAAGGTCCTGGGTTCGCTTCTTGGCCGGGGATCTTTCTGCATGGAGTTTGCATGCGTGGGTTCTCTCCGGGTACTCCGGCTTCCTCCCACAGTCCAAAAACATGACTGTTAGGTTAATTGGTCTGTCTAAATTGTCCTTAGGTGTGAGTGTGTGTGTGCATGATTGTTTGTCCTGTGTGTCTCTGTGTTGCCCTGCGATGGACTGGCAACCTGTCCAGGGTGTACCCCGCCTGATTGCCCGTTGTCTGCTGGAGATAGGCACCAGCGCAGCCCCCCCCCCCCCCCCCCTCCCCCGCGACCCTGAGTGGACAAGCGGGTTCAGAAGATGAATGGATGGATCTTAAGTATGTGAAAGTTGAAACCTTGGACCCCTCTAAGTGTTTAAAGAGGATATATAATGTAGAACTCACTTTTTGCATCCTTTAGTTGTCACAGCCTGGGGTGACAACTAAATGAATGAAAGCCTGGGGTGCTGCTCTAATCTCTGTTTTCAGTCACTCTCCTGCAGGTGGGCGTTTCCTGGAGAGCGGCACTCAGCAACAATCATCGGCTGGGGATATAAGGAGCAGTGAGATGCCAACACTTCGTCGGATGATTAACTCCCTTTGAGTATTTTCTATGATCACCTAGCTACCTTCGATTATTCCTATCAGCATCTCTCTTTGTGTCTTTGAGTCTCCCGTTCATCAACCTTTCCCATTCTCAAGAAGCAAACGCCATCGCCCTCAACTCCAGCCATAACTCCACGGATCCTGATTGCGTCTCACTGACTCTGCTCTTCAGCCGTCCTGCTCTCCGCCGCTCATCCTGCTCCTCCAGCTACCCCTCCTGAGAAACTTGTATCCTTCTCGAGAAATCCATCTCCCGTTCCCCTTTGTTCCCCGGTCTTCATTCCCTCCTCAGAACTCCCCACTCCCTCACCAGCACGTAAGACCGTTCTTTAGTTGTAATTTTCCTCCTCCTGGCCCTTGCTCACCACCTTGTATTTCCTCACTAGATCCGTACCTGTCCCCATCAGTTCCCCTGCTTCATGAGTCATCCAGCAAAACCAAATAGATAATACATTTGTAACGTCACGAAATGGCCTGATTTTGAGATCCCACAGGTCAAGATCTACAGCCAGGTCAACTTCACCTGGCTATGACCCAACCTACAATATTTCCCCCTCACAAGAGACTTGAAGTGTCCACATAGTCCCTTTAAATCAGAGCCTGCTTCCTCACACCAGCTGGAATCAGAGGCTGTCAGAGATAATAAAAGACAAACAATAACATTCTCTCCTCCAAGGTCCTTCACAAAGGAACTCTTTTAAATGAACTCCTTTATTCCCAGGAGACAGAAGATTTTATAATTATAAAACAATGTTCATCAATCTGTGTTAATGATATATGCTTAGCATGTTTACTGGATGAGGTCATGACCATTTGCACTCATACAAGACAGAGTAAGGTTAACGCATGACACATAGTTAACCTTTTGCCTAGATTCAGAGTGTCCAACTTGAAGAGGGTGTGTTCTGAGATGCTTGGTAACATCTCTCAAACTTGTCAGCCCCTGATTGGCTGGCCAAATCATATCGATTCCTTAAAACAAGATGGCTTTGAGTAATTTGTCAGTTCTAGAGCGAGCTTCAGACCGGCCATCTTTAGCACCTCTTTAACCAGAAGGATTTTGACACGTTGTCAAAACCTTTAACCTTTTTCGCACCTGCGAAGCTGAGAACAAGATAGTATCTGCAGTACCAAGCTGACGCAAACTCCTTCAGTTATGTCTAAGACGCTCGGTTTCTTCTATCGTTGTGACCCAGAGACATCCCAGGACTGATTTGGTCGCATCAAGGTTTCTCTACGAACCAAGTGCAGTGGGGTCGTCGACTCCTTGACATCTCGGATCCAAACGGGGACCTCCAGAACGTGCGAGGTGGAACACAGCGAGATAGCGTCTGTATGTGGTTTTGATGATAACAACTTCATAGCTTATTTGCAAACCAAATTCTTTTATGTCCAGAACTCAGCTCTCTGAGAAACGGAGATTCTGACTCCATTCACACATAAGTTCCAGACACCATCCTTTAGTTCCCATCCACTCAATTGTTTGTAAAATAAATTCTTAATTTTTACAAACCTGACTGTTTCTTGAATCAAAACGAAGTATGTACGATCCCTTAATGAATAAAAGAATTCTAGAATCTTCTGACTAAAACAAATAAAGACCAAGCAAGGTGATATTCTATAATTAGAGTATTACAGCTTATTGGTCTCAAGTAGTGTTAATAATATAAATAGCTCTTAAGCTATTTACTTAACCAAACATACAATTTATCTAACATTACAAATTTGTCCCGGCTCTGATTCCGCATGTCCTGGGTTAGAAGATTAAACCACAACAAACCATTTGTGCTACCTCCTCAATAACAATCCAAACATGGGGGGGAAAATCCATCCATCCGTTTTCTGTCAGCCTTTGGTTTCAGGAATCATATCTAACTGTCAGGTCAAAATTGCATAGAATGGTTGGTCTCGACGGTCTTTCACCCTGTGGTGATGTCATGGTTTGAAAAGTCTCTCAGCAGCAGGTGACGCAGATTCCAGTGTCAGGCCATGTCTAGCATCTTCTGACCCTCTGTTTGCTGACTCTGTAGATTTCTCCATGTCCTGCTGCACTGTCTCCTGAGGTTCTGCGTCTTTTCCTTCTGGATGTAGCTGAAGGTCTACTCGATTTCTCCTCAGGGACACTCCACCCTCCATCTGGATCCTGTATGAACGTGGCGCTACTTCCTCCTTCACCTGACCTTGATGTCTCCAGGTCCCTGTAGTAATGTCTCTGAGACGCACCTTGTCTCCTGGCTTCAGGGAAGGCAGGTGTATCGCCTTGCGATCATGCAGCTGTTTCTGTTTCACCTTTTGTCCTTTCTTTGCTTCCCTGACTTTATGTGCAGTTTTTGGTGTCAGCAGGTCCTCATTTACTGGTAGGTTGGATCGAATACGCCTCCCCATCAGCATCTGAGCTGGTGACATTCCATTCTGTAAAGGTGTGATTCTATAGATCAGTAGGCTCTTCTGAAAATCCTCTCTGTCCTGAGCTTTTTTCATTCGTGTTTTTATTATCTTGACGGAGCTTTCCGCCAAGCCATTGGACTTTGGATATATGGGGCTTGATGTTGAGTGTTGAAACCCCCATTCCTTAACAAAGGCGGCAAACTCACAGCTGGAAAACTGGGGCCCATTATCAGAGAAAAGTTCACATGGGACCCCATGCCTGACAAAGACAGTCTTGAGATGAGCGATCACAGCTTTACTTGAAGTTGTCTGCAGCAGCCCAACTTCTGGATAGTTTGAAAAGTAATCTGTCACCACTATGTAACTTTTCCCATCACAATCAAACAGGTCTGTTCCTACCTTATAGTGAGGTCTGTGTGGTGCTGGGTGAGCCAGCAGTGGCTCCGCCGGCTGTTTGGGCCTGTAGATGCGGCACCGTTCACATGAAGCTGTGGTCTGGCTGATGTCTTGGTTGATTCTTGGCCAGTACATTACTTCTCTTGCCCTGCGTTTACACTTGACCTCTCCGAGGTGACCTTCGTGGATCTTTTGGAGCATCTGTTTGCGTAATGAGGATGGTATGACGCATTTGCTCCCTTTCATCACTATGTCTTCCACCACTCTTAAGTTCTCCTCTGCTGTTCCAGTAGTCCTGGATTTTTGCTGAACACTCTTTCTTGTTTTCGGGCCGTCCTTTCATTATTGTGCTCTTAAGTTCATTCATGGCTTCTTCTGTATTTGTCTCTCTTTTTATCTGTTCTGATCTGTCAGCAGATACTGGCAGAGATGTCATCACCATGTCAACAAATGCTTGTATGTCCAGACATTTCTCGAGGTCTTCATGCTCTTTCTTTTCCACTGCTCTTGACGATGTATCAGCTGTGTACATATTAGGGCTGTAGCGAAGCCTCGACGAAGTCGACGGCTCGATTCTAAAAATTTGTCGACGTCAGATCCGGAAGTCGACGCACCGCGCCCACTTGTTGCATCCCCAGGAGTTTGTAAATAGAGGAGGAATCTGCCTGTTTTTCCTCTAGTTCGCCCTCTTCTCCGCCTTCACTAACATCTCCGCCAAATACCGAAGACCCGGAACAACGTCCGTCCACTACTAGATTATTTTCCTGTTTTGCCCCTTCGTCTCCCGGCAACGGACAACAACTTCCGGGGTCAGATGCGCTGCTTCGTGCCTATCGCAGATGTAGAAAATCACCGGGAGCGCTTCTCCCTTCATTAAGGAGCTTCTTTCAGACACGAGGAGAGCTGTTTTGGTGGTAGCAGTCTCTCCTCCGTGCTGGTCTGTTTGCTGCCGGGTGTTTTTGGTTTATTTAAACTTGGTAACTTGAACTTAATGTTGGTAAAGCTACTGTTAGCATCTTCGCTAACAGCTTCTTGCGTTGGGATAAGCTGTTACGTTTTGGTTTAGAGTTCATCTTTTTTGTGGTGTAGATCTCCCTTTCATTACATTTAGAGTGTTGTGGGTTTTCGGTTTAGTGTAAAATATCACCTGAGTTTGGTTTAACCCGTAAGACCACTCGCCTCACGCACATAAGTGACCAAAACAAAGCAGCATGGAGACACTCCATCTTCTACCACCTCTCAGGCAGCAGCCTGCACTCCCAAGTTCTACACGTCACCAGAACATAACCAACCAACACAATAAAAGCAGTGTTATACAAAATGGAAGGCCTGTAGTGTTTATTCTCTTACAGTAAGAATTTATCAATTTTTTTGAGGAATTTATTTGAGATTTTCTGGTTTTTGTTAATTGTGCAATAGAAAAATAATCATTAGATTAATTTTCTAAATGGTCATTAGAATAGTCGACTATTCGATAAAATAATCGTCAGAATAATCGTTTTAAAAATAATTGTTTACCCCCAGCCCTAGTACATATACTTTGCTTTTGTGTAGATCATGTGCATGTCATATTTCTGTAGCCTGATTAGCATGCGCTGTGTCCGTACTGGACAGTCATTCAGTGGTTTGGACATGATGGACACCAGTGGTTTGTGGTCAGTTTCCACTTCAAAAGTTTGGCCATAGACATACTGATGGAAACAGCTCCTTTTCGATTTGAGCATATCATGTCTCTGCACTCGTCAAAGCTCTGGATGCATAGGCTACTGGCAACCACTGTTCCTCATGGTGCTGCAACAGCACTGCACCCAGTCCGTGTTGTGATGCATCTGCTGACATCTGGGTGCTTCTCGCTGGGTCGTAAAACTTCAGCACTGGCTCTTGTGTGAGAATCTCTTTTAACTTTAGAAAACATCGTTCTTGCTCATGGGACCAGACCCATTCATTCTTTTGTTCAAGCAAACTTCTGAGAGGTGCTGACAGTGTTGACAGTTGTGGGACAAACTTTGCCAGATAGGTGACCATTCCTAGAAACCTGACATCGTCTTTGTTGTTTGGTCTTTCCATGTTACATATTGCTGACGTTTTCTTTGGGTCTGGCTTCACCCCGGTTTCACTGACATCTCCCACAAATGTGAGTTTTTTCACTCCAAACTCACATTTATCTTTGTTTAGTTTCAGATCAACTTCTCTTGTCTTGTCTTGTACTTGTCTCTGTCACGGTCTGGGTTGCTTCTACCATTTCCTCTTTGGGTTTTGAGTCTCCTGCTGCAGGTGGGTGTGTCTGGAGGTGACCAAGCTGCAGACTATCTGCTCATCAGCTGGCCAGGGAGTATTTAAGCAACTGAGAGACGCCTTCACTTCGCCGGATGATTACTCTACCTGGGTACCTTCTAACAGCCACCTAGCATATTATATTTGAGCTCTTGAACCTTTTTGAGTATTTGATGTCTCTTGGTTTTACATTTTTACCTCCTGCTCTTGTTCCCCCAGACAAACCTCCACCTTAACCTCTGACTGGCAGTACTTTGAAAGCCCTACCCTCTGGAACTCAAAGCCCGCTCGTCTCTGAGTTCCTCCCCTGTCAGGAACCACCTCCGGTAGCCCACCTATGCTCTCCTGGATCTGCACTTCCCCAAGCTCAGCTTCCTCCACATCACACTCTCGGGATCTCCGACCCTGGATAACCCCTCAACCCAGACCGGACCTCTTCTCCCTTGAGCCCCCCCCCCCCCCCCCCAGACTGTAAGTCCTCCGCCAAATTCAAATTCCCCCTTCGAACTGGATCTAACTCTCATCTGTCCGCAGATTCCCTCACCTAATCCCTGTTGGAAGATCTCAGCTACGTTTTATGCTGCTCCCCTGGTTTCCCCTTTTAATAAATTATTGTTTAAAAGCTCTTACCAATGCCTCTGTACTGATTCTATATGTCGTGGGTTAGATACCTATCACACAACATGACAGAATCATCCAGCCATCCTTCTAGCCTCAGTACAGAATCAGTTCCTCCCGTCATTGCTGCTACCTTGTCACAGCAAGGTACAACACTTCAATCCCTCACCGAACAACTCTCCAACACTAACCAGACCTTGTTTCAGCTGGGCATTTTGGTCAAACAACTAAACGACAGTCTTACCACACCGGAACCCACAGCTCCTCCAACTTTGAGTCCGCCCAGTCCTGTTTCCCCTGCATCATCCGGTTCACCCTTCTTCCGGGTCGCCACTTCTCCACCAGAAACGTTCGATGGTGACCAAGATGTCTATTGAGGCTTTCTCCTCCAATGCCAGCTGGCTTTTCAGCGATCTCCAGAGTCTTTTGCTACCGATGCAGCCAAAATATCATTAATTGTTGGACTACTGCGCGGCAAGGCACTCAGGTGGGCGGAGGCGTGAAGCTGTACCCCAAGCTTTCTCACAAGCTCGTTAAGTGAGTTTTTGTCAGACTTTACTATGACTTTTGATAAACTCCAGTCCGCTTCAGAGCTGGCCAGACAAATCTGGAGCTTACGCCAGGGCAAGCAGTCGGTGGCAGACTTCGCTATAGAGTTTCGGACATTAGCAGCCGCCTCAACTCTCTATGCTGCTTCGCTCAAGGGAGCGCTCTCCCATGCTCTCAACAAGCAACTCCAGGATCAACTGGCTTTTTGTCAAGAACCTCCAGATCTCGAGAGCATGATAACGCTCAGCAACCAGATCGAGAGGAGACTCAAGGCTCGACATAAAGGTAATAACTCATTTTCTTCTCATCACCACCACCAGCCTTGTGTGTCTCCATCAGCTCCAGCTCCACCTCCCAGTGAACCCATGCAGATCGGTCGGACTAATCTGAGTCAGGAGGAGAGAAACAAGCGAATGAGGTCAGGCCTGTGTTCATATTGTGGCATGTCTGGTCATTTCGTGTCTAACTGCCCCAAGCAGTTAAACCCCAGGGCCCACCAGTAGCCCAGAGAGTACTGGTGGGTTTTTCTTCAGCTGACATGACTTCTTGGTGTGTTTTAGATTGTTCTGTGTTACATAACCACAATTCCATTTCAACTCTGGCTCCAATCGACTCTGGTTGTGAGCACAATCTCTTAGATCAACAGCTTGTGGAACAACTTCAAATCACCACCATCCCTCTGCAGAAACCCTGCAGGGTTTCCTCTCTGGACGGAAGCTCGCTAACTTCAATTGCCCACATGACTGCCTGGGACATCCTTGGCTTAGAGACCACAACCCCCACATCAACTGGGTAACCAACAAGGTGGAGATGTGGAGCAATAAGTGTCACACAACCTGTCTGGGCTCAGCCCGGCCCAGTTCCGAGTTCCGCTCTCCAAAACTCTCACCTCCCGACCTCACTGGAGTCCCCACCGAATACCATGACCTCCAGCAAGTATTTTCTAAGGATAAGGCATCCTCCCTACCTCCACACAGACCATACGATTGTGCAATAGATCTTCCTGCAGCACCTCTCCCCTCTAGCCGACTTTACAGTATCATCAAACCGGAGCCCGAGTGCATGGAGCAATACATCTCAGAGTCTCTGGCTGCCAGAATAATTCGGCCATCGACCTCTCCCCTGGGGCGGGGTTTTTCTTTGTCTCCAAGAAGGACGGTTCCCTCCGGCCATGTATTGACTACCGAGGCCTAAACCAGATAACAGTAAGAAACAAGTATCCATTACCATTACTGTCTTCTACATTCAAACCCATACTAGATGCTACAATATTCACAAAACTGGATCTACGAAATGCATACCATCTGGTACGGATAAGAGAGGGAGATGAGTGGAAGACTGCATTCAAGACACCGGTTGGACACTTCGAATACCTGGTAATGCCATTTGGCCTCACAAATGCTCCAGCTGTTTCTCAATCACTTGTAATTACCATTCTGAGCGATTACTTAAATAAATTTGTCACAGTATATCTAGATGATATTTTGATTTTTTTCAAGTTCCACTGAGGAACATTCTGGACACCTTAGGTGTGTTCTTGCTGTGTCTTTTTTAAACACAGAAACAGTTTTGTCTACCTGTTTGTAGCTACAGTTTCGCCGACGGCTGGCAGTACTTCTTCAGGCTGACGCTGAAGAATCAGCGTCAGCCTGAAGAAGCCGGCAGCCGTCGGCGAAACTGTAGCTACAAACAGGTAGACAAAACTGTTTCTGTGTTTAAAAAAGAACGAAAGAATGGATTCTGGACACGTCCGTGCCATCCTCCAACGCCTGCTTGAGAACCATCTCTATGTCATGTTCCGTCTGTCAAATTCCTGGGTTTCGTTATCGAGAGTGGGAGACTGGGACCGGACCCAGAAAAGGTCCAAGCAGTGCAGGTTTGGCCCACGCCCACCACACGCAAACAGTTGCAAAGGCTTCTTGGATTTGCTCATTTTTACCGACGCTTTATCAAGGGGTACAGCCAGATAGCCGGCCCTTTAACACAGTTAACCTCGGTTAAGACACCCTTCATCTGGAACTCTGAAGCCACCAGGGCTTTTTCCACTTTAAAGGAAAAATTCATTCATGCTCTGGTTCTCACCCGTCCAGATCCATCCAAACAGTTCACCCTCGAGTTAGACGCCTCCGATACGGGAGTCGGTGCCGTGTTGTCTCAAATCTCTCCTACAGATTACCATCTCCATCCCTGTGCATTCTTCTCTCAATCCCTCATTCCTGCCGAGAAGAACTATGACGTCGGGGATCGGGAACTCCTTGCAGTAAAACTCGCCTTGGAGGAATGGAGACACTGGTTGGAGGGAGCTGAGCACCCCATTGTGATATGGACGGACCATAAAAACCTTGCCTATCTCAAGGAGGCAAAAAGATTAAACCTACGACAATCTAGGTGGTCTCTGTTTTTCTCCCATTTTCACTTCAGTATCTCTTACAGACTAGGTACCAAGAACAGAAAACCCGACGCCCTTTCCCAGCAGTTCTCAGTCAATCCAGATCCAGAACCAACCACTATCAAACCGCCCGATTGTGTCCTAGGGGCTGTGACCTGGGAGATCCGGGACCAAGTACTCGAGGCTCAAGGACATCTCCCTGCCCAAACCAGGTACCCAATAACACACTGTTCGTTCCACCCCCCTGTCAGAAACAAAGTCATTCACTGGGCCCATACTGCTAAGTTTTCAGTTCATCCCGGAGTCAGTCGCACATTGGCACTTATCAGACGTTCATTTTGGTGGCCTACCATATTTAAGGAGGTTAAAGAATGCATTCCTGCTTGTCAGACCTGTGCCAGAAACAAATGCAGTAATCAACCCCCTTTTGGATTGGGGGGGTACTGTCACGGTATGGGTTGCTTCTACCATTTCCTCTTTGGGTTTTCAGTCTCCTGCTGCAGGTGGGTGTGTCCGGAGGTGACCAAGCTGCAGACTATCTGCTCATCAGCTGGCCAGGGAGTATTTAAGCAGCTGAGAAGACGCCTTCACTTCGCTGGATGATTACTCTACCTGGGTACCTTTTAACAGCCACCTAGCGTATTATATTCGAGCTCTTGAACCTTTTTGAGTATTTGATGTTTCTTGGACCTTCAATTTTACATTTTTACTTCCTGCTCTTGTTCCCCCAGACAAACCTCCACCTTCACCTCCGACTGGCAGTACTTTGGAAGCCCTACCCTCTGGAACTCAAAGCCCGCTCGTCTCTCAGTTCCTCCCCTGTCAGGAACCACCTCCGGTAGCCCACCTATGCTCTCCTGGATCTGCACTTCCCCAAGCTCAGCTTCCTCCACATCACACTCACGGGATCTCCGACCCTGGATAACCCCTCTACCTAGACCGGACCCCCCCCCCCCCCCCCCAATTCAGATTCCCCCTTCGAACTGGATCTAACTCTCATCTGTCCGCAGATTCCCTCACCTAATCCCTGTTGGAAGATCTCAGCTACGTTTTATGCTGCTCCCCTGATTTCCCCTTTTAATAAATTATTGTTTAAAAACTCTTACCAATGCCTCTTTACTGACTCTTTATGTCGTGGGTTCGATTCCTATCACACAACAAGACAGTCTCAGTCTTTGGTCATGTTCTTCTCTAGTGGTTCCCCAAAATATCATGTCATCCATCATGGTCTCCACTCCTGGAATGTGCTCAAAAATCATATGAGTGGTCTTGTGGTAGACTTCAGGAGCTGACAAGATGCCGTATGGCAGACGAAGAAACCTGTATCTGCCCTCAGGTGTGTTGAACGTACAAAGTCTAGAGCTCTCCTCGTCCAGCCTCAGCTGCCAGAAACCTGATGAGGCATCTAGTTCACTGAACCATTTAGCTCCAGCAAACTGTGCCATGATTTCTTCTCTGGTTGGTAACTTAAATGTTCTCTTTTAATAGCTTTATTTTAATCCCGTGGATCCAAGCATGCTCTGAGAGCACCTGTTTTCTTTTGCAGAACAACCAGTGAGCTGACCCATTCAGTTGGCTCATCTATTTTCTTGACCTCTAGTTTTTCCATGCGCGCCAGTTCGTCTTTTAGATTTTCCCACAGTGCAAAGGGGGTTTTCCTACAGGGATGCACAACATGTGACACATTTTTATCCATATTTTGTTGTCCTGGGAGACATCCAAGTCCTTTGAAACAGTCTTTATATTCTTCCATGAGGGAATCCTGATCATTCGGGGCTTCTGGTGTGGAGACTATGTACACCCTTTTAACCAGGTTGAGCTTCATGCATGCACTGAGTCCTCCTAGGATTGGTTGTACACTCTTACCCACGATCAGCAGCTGTGCTCTCATCTGGTGTTTTTTGTATCTGAATGTCGCAACACATCCACCTTTAACAGGAACTCTCTCTCCTGTGTCTCCATTGACTTTTATTTTCACAGGATGCATTTTGCTCTTTTTTGTAATAGCTTTGTAATCGTCCCACAACACCAAATTAACCTGGGCCAGGCACTGAATCCTCTTCTGTTTGCTCTAAGTGACCACACGTTCTCTGCTTCACGTTTACCGCCGCTCACGGGCGTCACACGATGCAGCGCAGGTCTTTAGCATGTCGCTCTGTGGCGAGCCATTACTCACGCTTTCGTAGATTCTCTCTCTGTAGGCTACCCGTCTTTCGTGACCCCCCCCCCCCCCCCCCCCCGCAAACCTTTTCTTCTTCTTGCTCACGGCCACTTTTGACTCCATGTGTTGTCTTGCTTAATCGTATAATAAGCAAATGAGGCATGAAAACTCATTTTTAGATCTTTAACTCAACACCAGCCCCCGCTCCCCTATCATCCATATAGTCCCCTCTCCTGTTCTCTTGCCTTCTGGGTAATTGAGTTCTTCCTGAACTATCTCATAACATAACATCTTTCTACAGTAGGTTTTATTTTTCGTTCACTGAGTTCACAAACGTTTGTGTTTTTGCAGATTTGGAGGGCTTTCTTGAGAAGGTCCAGTTTCCAGTTGATAAAACTCCTAAACTTCTCAGCAGGATCAGAAACTTTTACTGAACGCTACAGAAAAGATCGTTTTCTTTCTTTGTAGAATAAACACCTGACTGGTCAGATTTCCTGGCTGAGTCTCAGAAGACTTAAGTGATCTCCCTAACTTTAAACTTGGTTAACTCCTTGATAATAACACCTTTTCTGATGGTCACGTGTTCTGTGTGGACGAAAATAGCTGATTTATTCAAATGGAGAAATTAGCTCATGCTATAGGTTAAAGTCCCAGACACGCCCACACAAATGAAGCTCCTTTATGAACGTTTACCTGACGTTTCATTATTTAATGATTAATACTATAAATAATGGCAGATGTGTTTGGCTGTTTCGTTAATATGTAACATCTGTGTACTTGTACCGGGTTCAGCACATCCCACAGCGTACTGCATTCCTACAAACTAGATGAATATTTGACTGGCGCTGGGTTCACTGGGACGTTCCTGATTTTAGTCGATTTGCGGCAGGGATTACCGCGTGAGCGTGCGCGCGAGGCCCACAGCGGGGATGCGCGCTGCGCGTGCCAGAGGGAAACAGCTGAGAAGGGCAGGAGTACCGAGACGCGAAGTGGACCCACTAAGTCGCAGCTCTGATACCACCGACAGCACCGAGCTGACTGTTGGTTCTGATGCCGCGGCGGAGCTGACGGCCCAGTCCAGCAGGAGGGACCAGAACCAGGACCAGGACAGGTAAGCTATGGAGGAACTCTCCTCCGTTAGGCAGTTGTACCATCAGTGGTGCTGACGCATCGGGTGGTGTCCCGGTTCTGAAGAACTTGAACAGGGAGCTAATGAGAACCGAGGGAGAGATTATGGTGCAGGACCACGTCCTGCAGCCTGAGTCCAGAACCGTGTTTCCACGTCCGTCCGGTTCTCGGTGTTCTGAGCGTCCCTCCATCCTCCACCCCCCCTCGAGGTGATGCTGCGGCTTTTCAAAGATTTTTGCTGCTCTGCGCAAATGACAAACTCAGGAACCCAGATCCGGGATGTTCGGCTCCGTCTGCATCTGCAGCGGACCGAGGGCGGGTCCACGGAGACAGCCAGAGGGAGGGGGACCGGGAGGGACCGCAGAGGACGGAGCAGCAGGACAGTTTAGAGGGCTGTCAGGTTGCTCAGGCCCTGGGCCGCAGCTGCAGCATGCTGGGCCGCTCATCCTGACTCAGGACCAGAACCCTGACTCAGGTCCACCTCTGCAGGACCAGAACCAAAGATGCATTACATCATGTAACTTGGAGAGCAACACTTACCTCTCTCTCTCTCTCTCTCTCTCTCTCTCTCTCTCTCTCTCTCTCTCTCTCTCTCTCTCTCTCTCTCTCTCTCTCTCTCTCTCTCTCTCTCTCTCTGTGTGTGTGTGTGTGTGTGTGTGTGTGTGTTGTAGCGTGACCTTGTGGGTTTTTGTTGTGGCACTGAGTGGGCCCGGGTGATCCTCTGAGCTTGTGTTTCTGGTCTGAGCTGCAGGATCCGGTTCTCCCCTTGATCCTGGGCTTGGTTTTCCTCACATTTGCTGTCAGCTGGTTTATTGCTGATGTGCTTGGGTGTGAACATCTGCTGAGGTACATGTGGAAAAGTTGAGTCTGAATCTGTAATCTGGGTATTTATTCTGATAAATCAGCACAAACATCTGGAGCTCAAATGCTCTGATTTCTTTCTGGGCCTGACTAAAGGTCAGCATCTCAGAGATGAGTTCTGCATGCCTGGTTCTGATGCTAGAGCTAAATCAGACTTTCAGCCTCTCTTTACATGGAGGATCTGTGGAAACCTTTTTGCTCAAGAGGCTTGGATCGAATGATTAAAGTTACACGCTAGCTCACAGAGCAGGAAGCTACGGCCGCTCACTGGTCTCAGACTGACCATACCTCGGTTCACTGAAACCTGCCTCTCCTCAGACCAGATTATAATCACAACGCTCACCTATGTCCCACCAGGTCCAGCGCTGACCCTTCAGCAGGAGTCTCTTAGCCACACAGTGTGACCTTTTGGTGTTCTGACTCATTTTAAATGTCTCCCTCACTCATTTTATTATGAATCTATGGAGATGTTGGTGGTACACTGAGAAATAGTCACGGTTTCATGATTACTGCAGTTGTATTACATCAGTTTTTTTGTAAAGACATCACAAAAACACATTCTATGAAGGTTTTGGACTCCACAAGATCTTTATTGCTGCATTTCAGACTTACTGTTGAGAAAAAATATTTGTAAAATAAAATTATTCGCTGTGAATTTAAATTACAGTGTAAAACTTTTAAAATACTCATAATTAGATTTTGCTATTTGCCTGTTTTTGGCTTCTTAAAACAGTCTAAAAGGTTTGACTGATCAGGGCCAACACTGAAGGATGGAGACACCTGATGAAATGAGATGATACATTCCTACTAGTGCAGTTGTTATCATGAGTATCCTTAAATATAATTTCTTCTTGTTGATGTCTTTATTTGTTTTGATTGGTAAGAGTACTGTTCAGAAAAGGATAACTTGTATTAATGCTATGTAAAATAAGAATTACATAGAAGTGTTGTCTATTAAATGTTGAAATAGCTTGCCATATGGGATGTTACACAAATACAGGGGAAAGGCAGTACAACACACCTAAATGAACCTGGGTGATCACTGTCTTCTGCCATGATCAGCATGCGTTCGTTACAGTCACACTTTTTTGGGCTATGCACAAGGCCGGATTAACCATATGGGCAACTGGGCAATTGCCCAGAGCCCACAAACTCTAAAGGGCCCAGGGCAGCAAGGGCACGAGCAAATTACTGTATCTGTAATCTCCCGCTTTATATTAAACTAGGGTGACCGTACGTCCTGTTTTCCCCGGACATGTCCGCTATTCACTCTCTGTCCGGGATGTCCGGACTGGGGGTTCTTGATGAAAATGTCCGGCCAGTGGCGGTTCTACATCGAATTACTCCCCGGGCGAGGCCCCCTTTGAGCCCCCCCCCCCCCCCCAACCGCCCCACCACCACCACCCCACCTGCACGAACACACGCATGTTTTCTACAAACAGGCATGTTTATTAGAACGACTATTGAACATTCATTTTTCTAAGTTGCACATATTTACATTAATTACTATGAAGTTGTCAGAATGTAAAGCACTATACATTATATACTGTATCAAAATATATAGAATCAAATATACAAAAACAAACAATAACTAAATATTAAGAATATATGAACATAATAGATAATAAATATTCTAAATAGCAAAAATATTTCACACGTAACAAACTAAAGATAATCACTACAGTATTGCACTTAGAACAGAAAACACAAACTAAAATTAAAACCTAGCCTTGATGCAAAGTCATCAATAATGTCATCACATGAAATCTGCTCCCCTACTGAGTGATTGATACTAATCAGAGCCAGGTTAGTGAGCCGCCCCTGAAACATAGGTGACCTCAGGTATGACTTGATCAAGTTTTGAAAAGCTCCGCTCAGCTTGAGCCACAGTGACTGGCAGAGCAGTCCAAAAGTTGGGGTAGATCTCCAATAGATCTCATGATCCATAATATTTTAGAATTGCCTCTGAAATTGTAATTTAAACTGTCATAAAAAAAACTGTAGACTACCAAAAATGCCAACTTTTACAGAACAAATCATGTAAAATAATCAGTGCAGCCATCTGCAATAAATAAACAGGATAGTTAGTGGTGACTGGGGAGTTCTCTTCTGCTTGTAGAGTTGTTTTATTTATTATTATGTGAACATGATCAACATGTGTTTGTTGTTGTTCAGGCAGGCCACAGGCTGCAGTGAGCATTTAACAAATCCTAGTTTGAATCAGTAAAAAACGATTCAAGGACTTTTTTCGAACCATTTGAATATTCGTTTCAATATTTCAGCCCTATTAGCTCTGTTAGCAATTAGTTGACCGCATTTAACCGTTAAAATCCCAGTTAACTGGTTCAAAAAATTGAAAACATGCATCATGAGAGCTACATACCTTTATCTTTCTGCTCTTTTTTCTTTTTTTTTCCCCCTGAATGGGGCAACTGGTGGTTTTAGCCTTTTTATGTTCATCTCTTCTGTTTGGCTCCTGACTCAGTAAGTTTCCTTTAGTCAGGACTAAACAATTTGACCTTGATGGGGGTGTGACCACAAAATCGTTTTGTTTTTCCTTTTTTTATTCGGCCATTTCACACAATTCAGAGTAACCTGAAAGAATGATAGGCCTGTGTTTATGATATTATGAATGAAATATGGAAGAACGTTAAGATGTGATTGACTTTAGCCATGTTAATACAGTTGATTCAGCCCCTGCACGCTCATTTCATTTGGGAAAGACGCAGAGGTGAATTCCCCCGCCGCACCCCTCCCCTTCCTGTTCTTCATAGACACACGGTGCACGTGAACGTTCTCAGTCAGCATGAGCGCCTGCAGCTGCAGGGGGCGCCATCTTGCTGTTTCCAATCCAGACACTGTCAGATAATAGAAAACCTCGGTGCGGCGCAGATTTCCTTTTTTTTTTTTTTTTACTCAGCGCTTGTGCGCCCCTTTTGTGTCATGAAAAAATGCCGCCCCGGGCAACTGCCCTGTCTGCCCGTGCCTAAAACCGCTACTGTGTCCGGCTTTTCATCCAGGAGCAGGGATGGGGGAGCTGTATATCCTACACATCCAGGGGAGTCGGAAAAAAGTTTTCTACCTATATTACTATATTATCATTCATGGACTCTTTTCAGCAGAGAGCGGCAGAGCGATGATCGGTGCGCAGCGCTCCAGGCAGCTGCGTCCAGCGCACGGTCCATTCTCAAAGTGGCGCAACCAAAAAACTATGATTAACACACGATCGTTCGTCCGCACATGTTCTCTACTTTCTGTCTTATTTGTGCCTGAAGCGCTCTGCGGAGCTCATCGCCTGTGCTGCTGTGATTTCACCTCACTGACGCATCGAAACGCGCTCTCCACTTTGCGGTCAGGAGATCCCTTTGATCTGCTCAAAAGTAACTGATGAGGTGAAAAGGTAAGAATCCAGGCAGCAGATTTTCTGGAGAATTAAGAGGAGATGCAGGAAGATGAGAGACAGACAGGACAGGAAAATAGTTAAATAAAAACAAGAAAACAAAACAAAGTGTTGAAAAGTAAAATGTAGGTAGATTTATCTCCACTACACAGTTTTTACCTGCAAAACAAGAAGTTCTACACATGTAATAATTATACATCTGATACAATTCAGATCACCTTCAAAACTCAGTCACACACCCAGGGCCGTTTCAATACATTTTGGGGGCCAAGGCAACCCCCCCCCCCCCCGCCCCACCACCACCACCACCACCACCACCCCACCCCCATAACCGGGCTCCCCAGAAGCCTCTGTGTAATCCGTACCCTGCCCATGAGTGTTAGTTATACAGTGTTTATAAAAGCCCCTCAGACATTACTGACATGTTCTAATATTATCAGATGAAAAACTAAATGATCAGACACGCCGTCTCATCTGCTTCTTTTCTAAACTTGCAAAAAGTAACAAAACCATTTGAAAGCCACTATTTGTGGATTCTCTGAAAGTTTCCAGTGTGACAACTTACTTTTTCATTGACCCTATCGTCTAATCTCACAGCTGAAACAAGCATCCTTGATAATCTGTGCACAGGAAGCGTACCGATGCTGTAGTAAAACAACAGGTATAATTTATTATTAATAAAACTTTGTTGCAGCACTAAAGCAGAAAAATGAGATTTTGCAGTAAATATGCTAAGTATTTATTGTTTTAGAGCCCTTTTATTGACAGAATCTGATATTAATTTAGTTCTTACAAAAAAATGGGTCCCAGCATTGTGTGGCATTGCCATAGTGTGTCCTCTTGTTTGGAAATGGAAATATGATCACCCTATATTAAACAAACTGTCCACCCGGGCTTTTGCGCTGCACAGAGACGCTTCGCTGCCTACGACTGAATGTCAGTTGAGAGTCAGTCTCTTGCAGACTGACCAATGAAGAGAGGGCCTCAAGTTAAGACCCTCTCCTCATTGGTCAGTCCACACGAGGTGGGTCAAAGGTTACCCTGAGCGAGTTACGTGACATCAAGCATTCAAGTATTGAGTATATTTACTGCATATTACAGTAAAATATTCTGTATGTGACCACATTATGGTGATCCTTGGGTCGTGATGATGGGGCCCTTTAATGTTGTTGCCCAGGGTACAACAAAGTCTTAATCTGGCCCTGCAGGTTTCGCCATGATATTTCTTATATAGCTTCAGGGTCAGTAACAAGATGGCACCTGTGCTTACTCTAGCCGCAGTCACCGGCCACTTTTTCTAACTTTTCTCTAATAACCTCCTCCTTTCCACCTTGCTTCTGTCTGCGGTACTTTTTGGTAGTGTCCCGGCTACCATCTCCTATGATTGCCAGACTCTTTTGTCCTTCTGTTCATCCGCAATTGTCCAAGGATGCACCGAGGATTTACCTCCGTTTATTCACGTGAGCAGCGCGCTGCCCTGGAGCCAAACACGATTCCTACCCGAACCTCTCCAGCGATGCTTATCCGATCTCGGGAAACCGCTGGAGGAGAATGGGTAAAAGCAGACATTGATGTGAGACTACTCTTAAATCATGGTTTATTTACTGAACATCAGTGTGATCTTTTATCTTCTTGTCCTTTGTTTGGCAACCAGAGCAATACTTCCGCATTTCCGCCAGGCCACTATGCGGCGCAGTTTCTCCGTCCAAGTTTTCTAAGGTCTGTTTATCCTTATTCTTCAGCGGTTTCCCCTCCTGTTCTCTCCAAAAGTGGTTTTTACAAACACTGTCACAACCTGTCCTGTCTCTCCATTCTGTTCATGCCTGTGTCTCTCCTAATTGCTCCCACCTGCCTCTCATCTCCCAATCACTTTAGATCCCAGCTCCTCCTGTATTTGAACCCTCCCAGTTCTGTGTTCCTTGTCAGTCCATTGTTTTCATGTCCCCTGAGTTCCTGATTAAAAACCATCTAAACATTCCTGCCTGCTTTCTTTCCCACATTTGGATCCTCACCTCCGCTTCACTCACCTGCGCACCCGTGACAGAATGGACACACCTAGCGAAGGATCCAGTGGAGAAAATCTCCCCTGGGAGTGCCTAATCCGGTGGCTCACCCCGAGCTACCGGTCAGCCTCCCCTCTTCCAGCTCCGCAGACGCCGCTGCCGAACCTCAGCCTCGGCAATCCTCGGCGATCCTCGGCCTCGGCGATTATCTCTACCCTCCCGGAGCCAGATGGGAGGTTGGGCTGGGAGGCGCAGCCGGACCGCTCCTGCTACGTGGGCACCAGACTGGCTGTGTGATGCCCCGAAGTTGGCCCATGGCGCTGGGAAGGAACCCGGGCTTCGCCATCACCTCCAGCCCCGGAGCTGCACCGCGGGCCTACCGCTACCCTTGCTGACGTCACCTCCAGCCCCGCGGTGAGTCAGCCTCCAGAGGGCGAGGACGTCTCGTGGGCGGGGCACCCGGCCGGAGGACACCCCTCCCGAGGTCTCCTCCCATTCAAGGGTGGTCACGAGAGGGACCAGACAGCGAGGTCAAGGGAGCAGAGTAGTGCCACCCATTTCAGAGGCCCCTGCTCTGCATGCCAGCTTTGACCCCCAGCCTCCGTCTCCAGTCCAATCAGCACCTCACTCAATAACAGGTCAAGAGCGAGCCTACAGCCCACTCGACGGAGCTCGGTGGTCTCCAAGCTGAGCTGGTCCGGCTCCACCAACTTCTCAGCCTCCAGGAGTTCCAGCTGGAGACTCTATCCACCCTGGTTCTCCAAGAGGCGCCTCCAGCCAGGTCAGCGGCCCCGCCTCCAGTGGCTCCGCCTCCAGTCAAGTCAGCGCCCCCACCTGCAGCAGCCCCGCCTGCAGCGGCCCCACCTCCAGTCCAGTCAGAGGCCCCACCTTCAGTTCAGTTAGCGGCCCCGCCTCCAGTCCAGTCAGTGCCCCCACCTCCAGTCCAGTCAGCGGCTCCGCCCCCAATCCAGTTAGCAGCTCCCCTCCCAGTCAAGTCAGCGGCCCTGCCTGCAGCAGCTCCGCCTCCAGTCGAGTCAGCGGCCCCGCCTGCAGCGGCGCTGCCTCCAGTCGAGTCAGCGTCCCCGCCTGCAGCGGCGCTGCCTCCAGTCGAGTCAGCGTCCCCGTCTGCAGTGGCTCCGCCTCCAGTCAAGTCAGCGCCCCCACCTGCAGCAGCCCCGCTTGCAGTGGCCCCGCCTCCAGTCCAGTCAGAGGCCCCAACTTCAGTTCAGTTAGCGGCCCCGCCTCCAGTCCAGTCAGTGCCCCCACCTCCAGTCGAGTCAGCGGCCCCGCCTGCAGCGGCGCTGCCTCCAGTCGAGTCAGCGTCCCCGTCTGCAGTGGCTCCGCCTCCAGTCAAGTCAGCGCCCCCACCTGCAGGAGCCCCGCCTGCAGCGGCCCCGCCTCCAGTCCAGTCAGAGGCCCCACCTTCAGTTCAGTTAGCGGCCCCGCCTCCAGTCCAGTAAGTGCCCCCACCTCCAGTCCAGTCAGTGGCTCCGCCCCCAATCCAGTTAGCGGCTCCCCTCCCATTCGAGTCAGCGTCCCCGTCTGCAGTGGCTCCACCTTTAGAGACTTTGTGTCCAGCGGTCACTCGTTCAGCAGGCCCACCTCCAGAGACTCTGCTTCCAGCTGCTCCAAAGTCTCTGCCTCCGGCGGCTCCAAAGACTCCGCCTCCAGTCACCGCCAGGCCTGCCCTCGCCAGACGCAGGCCCCCAAGAGCTCGTTGTCTCCTCCCCTACGCCAGATGCCAGCCCCCAGCCCCCCAGACACCATCACCTATTCCTGTACGCCAGACGCCAGCCTCCCAGATTCCATCGTCTCCTCCTGTGCCCCAGACGCAGACCCCCCAGACTCCGTCTTGGCCTGTGTTGGGTGCTGCCCTTTGGGGGGGGAGTTACTGTCACAACCTGTCCTGTCTCCTCACTCTGTTCAGTCCTGTGTCTCTCCTGATTGCTCCCACCTGCCTCTCGTCTCCCAATCACGGTAGAGCCCAGCTCCTCCTGTATTTAAACCCTCCCAGTTTTGTAGTCCTTGTCTGTCCATTGTTTTCATGTCCCGTGTGTTCCTGATTAAAAACCCTCTAAACGTTCCTGCCTGCCTGCCTTCTTCACTCACCTGCACACCTGTGACACACTGTAGAGCTAATCCTGCTAACTTACGTTCACTAACTCCAGCTGTTTCTGTAGTTTCTGATTCCTCCATCTCACTCAGCATGGCTCTATTAAATACCCACTTAATTAACAATAAGACCTTCCTGCTTAATGATCTAATTCTCTATAAAAACCTGGATTTTCTGTTTCTGACTGAAGTTTGGCAGCAAACATCTGATTATTCTGGTCGGATTGAACTCTGCCCGAGTGGTTATTCTTTTCTTAGCCAGCCCCGGGGTTCTGGTCATGGTGGAGGCCTAGAGAGTTTTTAGAGACCATCTTCCATGCAGCTCTGCAACCTCTGGTCACTTTGCGACCACAGGGCGCAGCTTCAGTTACGGGTGTCTTTTTGGTATTTCACACATACAAAAGGTGCACCGGGTTATAGGGCGCAGGCACGGTAAAACGTACCGGTAAAACATCTGTGCGAGCTCGGGACTCGGAACATATCAGTGCAAACCAGACATTGTGAAAATTATAAACAGCCAAAAGCATGTTTCACTTTACTGGTCTGTGTTGAAGTTCAGAATGTGTTTACCGGTAGTTGGTGGATTTAACCACATAAACTTTCCACATGAACAAAATCATATGTGTGTCATTAATAGGCCTAAGAAAATAGTGTGATTTGAATTGTCTTCTACTACGTTCGTGTCTCACAACAACAAAATAGGTGCACCGCACCGTAGGGCGCGGCGTTCATTTTGGAGAAAATTTAAGACTTTTAGGTGCGCCTTATGGTCGTGAAAATACGGTACTTTGAACTGCAGCTGATTAAAGTCGGGCGTAAGGACCCGTTCTACTGTGCTGTGGTCTATCGTCCACCTGGTCCAAACAGTTCTTTCCTTCAGGAGTTTAGTGACTTTCTATCCTCCACTGTGAAGCTGTCCAGACTGGTGATTGTTGGTGACTTTAACACTCTGATCACTTGACCATGAGCTTCTCCAGCCTTATGGACTCCTTCAGCTTTACCCAGCATGTTTCTGACTCCACACACACCAGGGGGCACACTAGACCATGTTTTTACCCTGAGTCTAAATGCTGACAGTGTTTGACCTGAGGACGTTTATATTTCAGATCACCATTGCATTTTCTTTAACTTGTCGGTTTCTGCGTCCCCATCCCCTGCTCGCCGTATGGTTAGTTCTCATTTTCTTAATGAGAGCACAGCTAGCAATTTTTCTGCTGCTTTTGATCAAACCTGTTCTTCTGATAACAACCCAGATTCCTTAACTTCTCAGTTTAATGAGCACTGCCTCTCCATTCTGGACAAGATCTGTCCTGTCAGAACCAGATCAGTTCCTGCAGTGAACCCTACTCCCTGGTTTAATGACAGCCTTCGCAGCCTGAAGCACCAATGCAGAAAAATTGAGCGCTTGTGGAAGAAAACCCATCTCCACGTCCATCTGCTGCATCTAAAGGATCTTCTGTCATCCTTTAACTCTGCAGTCAGAGATGCAAGGGTTTCCTATTTCTCCAACCTGGTGTCCCAGAGCAAAGGGAATGCCAAGGTGTTATTTTACGCCACCAGCAGTATTATCTCTCCTGCCTCTCCTACATCTACTCTGTTGCAAAAAGTGAAAACTTTTATTTATAGTTTATGGTTCTCCTCCTATCTTTCTGAGCGCTCCTTTTCTGTGGCCGTCTCCAAGTTTAGGTTAGGGCTGTCGCGGTTGAGGAATTCACCCTGCGGTGATTCAGGGTGGCTTAATATTGCGGTGTGCGATATTATTGCAGCCCTTTTTTTATTGCAGTACTATCTAAACATAATGTTTACACATTTAAAAAAGGTTAAAAATTGCCGTGCCTTCTTTAATAACACTTTACTGAATGCAGATCAAAGGGCAGTAACAACACAGATCGCAGTAACGTTTGTTTCTCCGACAGTCGGAGTCCGACTGAACTTAAAAACAACAACATTCAGGAGAAGGTTAAACTTTTAAATGCAAATTTGGCTGCAGCATCTAACAAATAAGAAACAAGTCCCCGTTTTGTTTAGTTGTTTAAAATCAAGCATAAAAAATTACATGTACCGGGCACGAGACACTTTCATTTCACTTTCACTTTCACACACACGAATGACGGTGATTTATAGCTCGGTCACGTCCTTGTTACCCACAAGGAAAACCAGCATGTTAACCATATACGGTTTGAGAGAGGATCTGAGAGGGGTGGCAACATTTGCAGCAACACTGAAAACCCTCTCGGATGGTGCGCTCGTTGCACTAAAAGCTGCGAGTTGTGAAGCGCGTTCCATCCGCGAGCCGCATCACCGCGCGAAAAGTGAATGCGTCAAGCATAAACCAAGCTTAAATAAGGCTTTACACACACATACTTGCGTGCGACTGGCAAGCAAAGGGAATCTCTCCCGGTTGTTGCTCCACCATGTCAGGGGGGTTCTTTAGGGTGGATGCATTCCTCCTGCAGGTAGCGAGTGAGCTCCAGCTCAGCTCAAACTCTCTTCGGGACGGTTGCAGAAGCAGTGCTTGTTCGGGACTTCAGCAGGTCTCTGAGCGTTTATTTATTTATTTATTTTTGCCGCTGGTGGCAGCTCTGTCTCGGCCAAGGACTCTGGCTGCGCAGCAGCTGACGTACTGAAAACCAAAGTGCTTCCAAAGGAGCGAAGTGACGTTTCGTTTTGTTACCAGTGCAGCCATCCTTCTCAACATGCATCATTGAGTTGAATCACGTTCAGTAATCGCGGTGGCCCATGATGCAGCGCGGTGGGTTTCTTCATATTGCGATATTTCATTTTTGCGGTTACCGTGACAGCCCTAGTTTAGGTCCTCCACCACCTCTCTTACCCATGGTGTCCCACGTACAAGGTTCTGTGCTGGTGCCTCTGCTCTTCCTCCTCCATCTGCTTCCTCTTCAGCACATCCTGAGCTCCTTCAAATTAATCTCCTACCATCTTTATGCAGATGACATCCAACTGTACATCTCCTTTAAGCCCCATGAGATGTCTAAGCTGCAGATGTTACACACCTGCTTAGACTCTATCAAAACTTGGATGGCTGGGAACTTTCTACAGCTAAATGAAGATAAGACTGAGATCCTCATCTGTGCCCCAGACAAGCTCGTTCCCCAAAGTCAGAGACTCTCTTGGTCAACTTGCTTCTCACACCAAACCCTTTGTCAGGAATCTTGGCGTGACCTTTGACCCAGCTCTCACCCTGGATGCTCATGCCAGTTCTCTTGTTCGCTCTTCCTTCTTCCATCTCAGGAACGTTGCTAAGCTGAGTCCCATTCTGTCCCGCTCTGAACTTGAGACAGTTCTCCACACCTTCATCTCCTCACGCTTAGACTACTGTAACTCTCTTTTCACGTGTCTGAGCAGAACCTCCCTGAACCGTCTACAGGTGGTTCAGAATGCCTGTTGTAACGTCCAGCGATAGTCTGTTTTGAGGTACAGTTTGACCATTCAACATCAGGTCAAAAAGGAGACACAAGACTGCATGTGTCCCCTTTAAATTGGCCTGCCTTCATCCCACCAGCTGGAGCTCAGAATCTCTGCAGCTCTGAGAGCAGATAACGACATGTCAACAATAACATTCTCTCCTCAAGGTCCAATCTTTCAGGTCTTCATGCCTCCATATAAGGAACACTCCAGCTCGGATCAGTTGCTAAGTCAAAGAATGATTTCCTAAATCAGATATGAACTTCTACAACTTATAAGCTAGATAATCATTAAATAAACGTTTGTTTGTTGCTATTTATAATAATTATGATATAATGAAATGTTTCATTAATCTGTGCTCAATGACTGAAGTGGGAAATGAAGGTTATGTTGTTTATATGGCAAGGTCATCACCATTTGCACTCACACAAGAAAAAGTAAGGTTAAGTTAAACTCGTGACACATAAATAGTCTTTTACCCTAGTCAGAGCCTCCGCATCAAAGAAGGCGTGTTTCTGAGGTTGTCTTGGTAACCATTCCTCAACTTGTCAACCTCTGGTTGGCTACACAAATCGTAACAAGAGAACATCAAAACTGGATCACTCTGGGTGATTCAGCAGTTCTAGAGAAAGTTTCAGACCGGCCAGCTGAAAAAACCCCCCGTCAAAATCTTTCTGCACCTGCGAAGCTGATACCGCAACAGTTCCTGCAGAACCAGCTGATATTGTTCCGACTCCTTAAAGAGTCCCAGACGCGTGGTTCCATCCATCTGTCGTGACCCGAGACATCCCTGGACTGAAGAGTCGGTGCCACGGTATTCTACAGCCCTTCGGTGCCAGAGGTCACCCGACCTCTCTGACCTTCGGATCCACCAAGAGGGTCTCCGAGAACGGGTGAAGTGGACATGACAGATAGCGTCTGATGTGTTTTGATATCAACCACCTTCATAGCTTAATGCAACCCAAATTCTTTTACATCCAGAACTCAGCTCTCCTAGATAAGGAAGTTCTGATAACACCACATTCACACATAGGTTTCATTCTAGTTCCATCCATCACAGTAAATGTTAGTTAACTTGTCATGTTTTAATTGTTGGTAAAATAAATTATTACTTTTATAAACCTGACTCTTTTCTAAATCAAAACGAAGTGTTTACAATCCCCCAATAAATAAAGAATCCTAGAATCTTCTGATTAAACACCGTAAAGACCAAGCAGGGTTGATATTCTATATTTAGGTAGAGTATCACAGCTTATTGGTCATAAGTAGAGGTAATATTTATTGAGCTCTTAAAGTTTTGTGCTGTTTTATCTTTTATTGTTGTGTATTTTATCTCTGTAAAGTGTCCTTGGGTGTTCAGAAAGGCGCTGTTGAAATAAAATGTATTATTATTATTACTCTATTTCCCAAACCCTACACTGTGCTCGGCTTCTGACCAAATCTTCTAAGTACACCCACATCCCACCGCTTCTCCTCGAGCTGCACTGGCTGCCAGTCACCTTCAGGGTTCATTTCAAGATCCTGGTTCTGGTCTATAGGGCCTTACATGGACAAGCACCATCTTATATTGGTCATCTTCTCAGTCCCTACACCCCCAGCAGGTCCCTGAGGTCCAGTGACCAAAACCTACTGGTTGTGCAGCACCAGGCTGAAGGTCAACGTTGACAGATCATCTGCTGCTGTGGCCCCCAGACTCTGAAACTCTCTTGCTGAGCCTGAGATCAGTGGACTCAGTGGACTCCTTTAAAAAGCAGCTGAAGACTCACCTGTTCAGGCTTTGGTGGGACCTTCATCACCAGCCTTTCCGTTTTCTGCTCTTTCTACTTAATCCGCCATTCCCAGCGATCCACTGATTTCCCTTTTTCCTATTCGTTTTGTCTCTCCCTTTCCTCACATTTTTTATAAATCACAATTTTGATTTATTTTTTCTAATCAGAAACATATTCTAAACAATTTTTTGTAATCTTTTTTTATATTTTAATTTTCTTTTATTTATTTATTTTTTGTGAAGCGCCTCATGATTTTTATCTTGAGGCGCTAAAAAAAGATTGTTTTTCGTTCGTTCGTTCGTTCGTTCCAGTACATATTTTGGGGTGATTTTGGAAAAGTCCTACTGGTGGGTTAACCAAAGTGTTTCACGCAGTGGCAAAGGGATACTTGGCAGTTTTGGCTTGCTCGTAACAGCCTCTAGTGTTCCGTTAGTAAACCAAAAGTAAAATTTATCTCCTCGCTGGCCAAGCTGAAGTCTATTCCCCCTTAGACCCACCCACAAGCTCATTGATTGGCTCTGTCGCATCATGCTAACGACTGAGACTGGTGCATGTTGGCAGGAGTCCGCATTCATCTTCCTGTGAGTTTTTATTCTGCCAGAATCCTGTCAGCTGGATGGATTTTAATATCAGAGCTTGTGTTTTACATTAACATTTGAGTTTGTGGTTAGTGTGTGTGTCTGTGTGCGTGTGTGTGTGTGTGTGTGTGTGTGTCTGTGTGTGTGTGTGTGTGTGTGTGTGTGTGTGTGTGTGTGTGTGTGTGTGTGTGTGTGTGTGTGTGCGTGTGTAGCAGAGTCAGGTAGCAGCATGTCTGAGACAGAAAAGAGGACATGAGAGAGACTTCTGAAGTGAAGTTAGAGAAACTCACGCAACAAAGAACCACAGATGTTCGATATTTGATGTTTTGCGTCATAACTTCTGAATGACTGATTGAATTAAAATAATTCCAATAGTTTCTTAATTTACATAAAATGAGCTTTCCAACGAGTTATTGCATGATGAAATCAAAATACCGCTATTAGAGGGGAACCTGCTTTTCAGCATCACAGATAGAAAGAGAGCAAACCGCTACGGGAGAGTGAAGAACGACACGGAGGAGAAAATCTGATCATCTGCATCAGCAGCTTTTATACATTTATGGAAATGTCACCAAGAAAATCCACCTGGTTGGTCAGGTGTCCCAGAAGGCTGTTTCTGTAGATGGTGACACGAAGAGGGACAGATTAGCTACAATCAGGCTTGTTTTTATTTGAACACTCAACTATTTACTAAATGTAAGATTCTGTTTCATTCCAGCTTTATTTATATTTGCAATAAATATTAATTTAGCTGAAAATAGAAATTTATATCAGTGCAGTTTTTTTATTAGCTGACTTTTTGTCATAAAAAGTTTAGATTTTACATAATATAATATTTTACCTGTTATCTGGCTTATTGATATTTATAATACTGGTAGGAATGTGTCTACATTATCTCCTGTTACCTCATTTTTATTCTACTGTATGCTGTTCTTTGAACCAGACCTCTGTGGTCACAGACAGGGTTGCAGTCACAAAACGGGCAAACATGAGGCCAGGGTTCACACTTTTTTCTGAGTGTTCGCAAAACAGTTCAGAGTTGAAATTGTTTAGCTAAGTCCTTTTGAAGTTCCTATCTAGTGAAAAATGTAAAAAACTTAAATATCAAATCTGTTGTTTGTTTTTTTTTTACATTTAAGCTGCGTTTTTACAGACTTTAGGGGGGTTTCTACAACCCCCATAAGGCACTTCAATAGACAATTCACTTGAAAATAAAATAAAACATTTAATTATTTATTGAAAAATGAATATTTTAAATCATATAACCAAATAGCAATAAACAGTAAAATCTATAAATCTGTAAGTTCTGTTTCTTTCTGATGGCTGCTGTAGTGCTTCTGTCTGCCCAGTAGATGTGGGTGTTGTCACACAGAACTAGAAGGTCCAACCATCTCCTGCAGAAACTCCCACCAGCTGAGCAGGCCTATTCAGTTACTTTCCCTACTGGGCCAGATTTCAAAATCGTGGATCAGCTTTGGGCTGGATACCCAAATCTTATGTATTTTACGAACAACGTTAAAATATTAAATTTTAATATTTTGACTGATATTACCTCTACCACTAATACAACGACAAAAAAAAGCAACGCACAATGTCTTTTATTGCTTTAATGATCTGTATTAGTTTACCAGCTGCAGAGCTGGTAATACAAACATTTGTTTTATTAACCTGCAATAACTCAGTCGCAGCTACTAAATAAACATTAACAATAACCATAGCTCGACCGTTATTCTTGCAACTTTAGTGCGAGAGGTGGCACTTTTTGTTTTGAACAAGAAATGGAATATTTGGCTCATAGGAGCTGAGTGTAATGTGCAGACAGTAGTGCAGAAAGGAGTCAGTGAGAGAGGAGCGCAGGTTTGTTTTGATTGCATTCATATGGGAAAAGCTGGATTCACAAATATAGGTGGATCCTAACATACTGAGAACAGTCACCGCTACATTCTTGAGGTTTGGGAACTGATGGGCATTGATCTGACTCAAAAACTTAGCGGGGCCATTTGTGTGCAGCCAGGGGCGCCGTGAGGCGGTGAAAGATTAGGACGATTCTAAGGGCCCACGGCTGTCAGGGGCCCAAAAAAGTTTCAAAGTTGAATACAAAAATAAAGTTTAAAAATCACAAGTACTTTATTTTGCAGTATTTTTTCTCATTTAAGACATTAAACAGACAATATTTTAGTCTTCATGAAATGTGTATTTATTCAGAGGTTCCTACTTTATTTTGACTAATTAATTTGAGATGAAACGGGACCTGCGAGGAATAATTGTACCGGTACCACATAAGACACAGAGACTGAGACGAGGACAAGGACACATGAGGGCGCTATGAGACACAAAAGGGAATCTAGAGAGAGATGGAGGCCACCAGGAGGCACAAAAAAGGAGGGGACTGACGCAGACCATGACAGCACCCCCTCCCCAAGGGGCGGATACCAGACGCCCAAAACAAGAACAACAAACAACAAGCACAAAACAAAACACAGGACATGAGAAAACCAGAGGGAAGGAGAGGAGGGAACCAGCAAAACACCACCCAAAAAGGGCGGGCGAGGAGGGGACAGAAAACCCCGGGAGACCGGCGACTGGGAACCAGGAGGTGGGACCGGAGAAGCCTAGGGGGCCGGCGACGGAGAGCCAGGAGGCGGGACCGGAGAAGGCCAGGGGGCCGGCGACGGGGAACCAGGAGGCAGGACCAGAGAACTCTAGGGGGCCGGCGACGGGGAACCAGGAGGCGGGACCAGAGAAGCCTAGGGGGCCGGCGACGGGGCGCCAGGAGGCGGGACCAAAGAAGCCCAGGGGGCCGGTGACGGGGAGCCAGGAGGCGGGACCAAAGAAGCCTAGGAGGCCAGCGACGGGGAAACAGGGTTCTTGGAGGAGGAGGACGAGGAAGGATCTCCGGAGACTTGGGTGACCGGAAGGCTTGAGACTGGGAGACTTGGGGTGACTGGAAGGCTTGAGACTGAGAGACTTGGGGTGACTGGAAGGATTGAGACTGAGAGACTTGGGGTGACTGGAAGGCTTGAGACTGGGAGACTTGGGGTGACTGGAAGGCTTGAGACTGAGAGACTTGGGGTGACTGGAAGGCTTGAGACTGGGAGACTTGGGGTGACTGGAAGGCTTGAGACTGGGAGACTTGGGGTGACTGGAAGGCTTGAGACTGGGAGACTTGGGGTGACTGGAAGGCTTGAGACTGGGAGACTTGGGGTGACTGGAAGACTTGAGACTGGGAGACTTGGGGTGACTGGAAGGCTTGAGACTGGGAGACATGGGATGACTGGAAGGCTTGAGACTGGGAGACTTGGGGTGACTGGAAGGCTTGAGACTGGGAGACTTGGGGTGACTGGAAGACTTGAGACTGGGAGACTTGGGGTGACTGGAAGGCTTGAGACTGGGAGACATGGGATGACTGGAAGGCTTGAGACTGGGAGACTTGGGGTGACTGGAAGGCTTGAGACTGGGAGACTTGGGGTGACTGGAAGACTTGAGACTGGGAGACTTGGGGTGACTGGAAGGCTTGAGACTGGGAGACATGGGATGACTGGAAGGCTTGAGACTGGGAGACTAGAACACTTGAGATATGGGGAACAGGAACACTTGAGACTAGAACACTTTAGACTTGGGGAACAGGAACACTTGAGACAGGAACACTTGAGACTTGGGGTGACTGGAACACTTGAGGGAAGACTTGCGACAGGCAGACTTGAGACGGGAACGTCGCGACTTGAGACGGGGACGTCGAGACGTCCTCTTCGGGGCTCGAGACGGGTCCATAAGACACAGAGACTGAGACGAGGACAAGGACACATGAGGGCGCTATGAGACACAAAAGGGAATCTAGAGAGGGATGGAGGCCACCAGGAGGCACAAAAAAGGAGGGGACCGACGCAGACCATGACAATAAGTGGTTTTTATGAACACTGTGGATCTAACCCTGCTAATTTACGTCCACTAACTCCAGCTGTTTCTGTAGTTTCTGATTCCTCCACCTCACTCAGCATGGCTCGATTAAATTCCCGCTCTGTTAACAATAAGCCCTTCCTGCTCAATGATCTAATTCTCTCTAAAAACCTGGATTTTCTGTTTCTGACTGAAGTTTGGCAACAAACATCTGATTATTCTGGTCTGATTGAAATCTGCCCGAGTGGTTATTCTTTTCTTAGCCAGCCCCGGGGTTCTGGTCGTGGTGAAGGCCTAGCTGTTGTTTTCAGAGACCATCTTCCATGTAGCTCTACAACCTCTGGTCACTTTGATTCCTTTGAACTGCAGCTGATTAAAGTCGGGCGTAAGAACCCGTTCTACTGTGCTGTGGTCTATCGTCCACCTGGTCCAAACAGTTCTTTCCTTCAGGAGTTTAGTGACTTTCTGTCCTCCACTGTGAAGCTGTCCAGACTGGTGATTGTTGGTGACTTTAACATCCATGTTGATGATCCCTCCGATCTCTTTGCCATGGATTTCTCCAGCCTTATGGACTCCTTCAGCTTTACTCAGCATGCTTCTGACCCCACACACACCAGGGGGTACACTCTAGACCTTGTTTTTACCCTGAGTCTAAATGCTGACAGTGTTTGTCCTGAGGACGTTAATATTTCAGATTACCATTGCATTTTCTTTAATTTGTACAGGGCCCCCCCGAGGGACGCGGTCAAATGCCTTCTCCAAATCCACAAAACACATGTAGACTGCTTGGGCAAATTCCCACGCACCCTCCAGGATCCCCCTAAGGGTATAGAGCTGGTCCAGTGTTCCACGGCCAGGACGAAAACCACATTGCTCCTCCTGAATCTGAGGTTCAACAGTCCGATGGACCCTCCTCTCAAGAACCCCTGAATAGACCTTACCAGGAAGGCTCAGGAGTGTAGTTGAAACACATTCTGCCGTCCCCCTTTTTAAATGTATCTCATGTTTTGGATTTTAGCTTAGTTAAGAATATCACTAATTTATTCTTTGGTCATGTGTTTACTATTGTATTTATCACAGCATAAGTTATTGCCTTGTTGATGAACTCTACCCAGGGACGAGAGTTGTAAATTAGTACTAGCTACAAACTCTTAATTAGTTGCGTCAGTTACTTTTTGTACTATGCTGGACAGCCATGTCCCTCTCAAATAAACATAATCAAATCAAGTCACCCGTAGGAAACCTTTACCATGTAAACAACAGAGCTGTCAGGCTCACAGCTAGTGGAAGACAAAGACGAAACAATATTTATTTTTTATTACATTATTTTATGGAAATTATAACACAAAAATAAAGGACACACAAAAATATGGGAAGCCAGGACAATATGAGATCCATCTAACTAAAGTTATTACATATCAAAATATGAAAACAGTCAAAATAGCTGCCTTGGGTGTTCTAGTGTTAAGGGGGAGGAGGGAGGCCTAAAGACGCTCTTAGTTTTCATCAAAGCTTTTGCAGGCTTTTCAAAAAATCTGACAATATGCAGCCAAGGCAGGAAAAGGCACGAACGCAGCCAAAAAAGAGTTAGGGATGTTTTTCATGAGGGAATAACGATATCACATGGTAAAAAGTGGATTTTCCATGACATGGCTCCTGTAATAGTACAACTGGTAGGTGAAGGTGCAACTGGAAGTCAAGGCTTAGGGTCGGTTTGTTTGACAAAAATATCCATAAACATACTTTTCCAACGAATAAGAACCATTTTGAAAGCATCACTGTGATTTTTAAGTTAGAGCATGTTCCAACATGTGGATGTGGGTGTCCGTATCGGAACTACCTTAATAAAATGCTACATGTGGTCAAATGTTTCTAGTCGATAAGTCAGAAAGTCAGTGACTAGGAAGACGTAGATGCCAATGACACATTTAGCCTTAACTCCTTAAATTTCCAGGTTCAATGAACGCAAAAAGGTTTTGTCCCATGGGCGGGACGCTGGAATTCTAACGCGTCAACGTAGTGGTGATAATACTAATGAACAGGTATAAAGTTGATGATAGGTTGGTTAGCCGATGCATGTAAATTTCAACCAGCAACAGTTGGACGGATCTGGAAGCTCTGTCACTTTGCTTTTGTGGGCTTAATGATAAAGTTAGGTAACTACTGGACATTGTGTTGAAGCAACCAACCACACTGGACCATTCTAAGATAATTCTGGTGTACAGACTGACCAGCTGTCTTTCTGCTGCTGTTCACCCACTTATGTCCTCCTCCCCCCTGAGCATTTCATTTCCAACGGACCCATTATCTCCCTGTCTTGTATTCATATAATCTAACACCTTCTCAAGTCTATATTGATTTGGTCATTTTCTCTCCCTCCTGGGTGTTTCTCTGTGTTTCAACCACTTCCCCCTTCTCTCTGATCCTTCAGTTCCTTCTGTCAGCTGCTGCGCTCTTTCTTGTCCCACTTTTAGACCAAAACAATAGAAACAATGCAAAGTGAGTCCTCGAGGTGATGGGAGGGGATGTAGATGGGAGAGGCAGTCCAAGTATCAAAAGCTGCTCCCCACAGAGAGGGAGAAACTGTGGGAGGGGCGCTGCTGTCCATCTGCTGAGGTGCAGACAGGAAACAACGAACAGACCGCCATCGGGGGTGGGGTGAGGGTGTCCTCCTTCTCCCACAGAGGAACTGAGATGCTGGATGGAGTTGTAGAAACTATGAACTGTTTAAGTGAGTCAGCACTCCTCATCTGAGAGTCAATCTTCTGGTTTCCTATCAAGCTGAGAAGCTTCCCTTTTTTCACCACTCAGGTACAGAAAGACCAGTTAGTAAAGGATCTCAGAGCTCACGTGTGCTTCGAGGGTCAACACGTGGTGCGCTGAATATTTCAGTATTGAATCCTCTGTTAATTATTCGAACCATCTATTTGGCAATCTTTCAAGCGGGGAAAATAAAACAATTTTTTATACAACACCCAAATTATGTGTTTGCAGAAAATGCCACGTTTTACTGAACTTCAACAAAACAAGTGACATCTAGTCAGTGCAGCAGCTGCTGGAAGTGTGTATCTGGGATTAAAGGCAAAAATCATCTTCTGGAAGCCATCATCTTCCAGCACTGAAAAAGGGTGCCTGTCTCTGACAGTCATGTTTAATATCCTGTCTGTCAGCTCGGCAGCTTGTGCAGAGGAACACTCCCGACAAGCTGTCCAAACTAGACTGCTGCTGAACATAAGAAATAAAACCACTAAACTCTTAACTCATCCACTGCCAATGTGGCATCTGAACACACACACACACACACACACACACACACACAACATATATACCAATGCATATAATTGAGCGTTTTTATTAACTCATTCGCTGCCAGCGTTTCTCACCGTTTTTACAGTTTTTTAAGAGTCACAGAACGTTGCGCTCTAGAATGAAGTCAACACAAAAACTACCAAAACAAAGCGGAGACTCACCTCTTACATCAGGAAGAATCCGCGCGTTTCTAGTGTTATCCGTTCTTTCATAATCCGTTGTTGAATTGTGATCGGCAGAAGCTTTGCCGGTTCGCGCCTCACTTTTTTTAACAGCAACGGCCCAAAACGATCTCCTAACACATGGACGTTCTGCTTCCTGATCACGTGACGTGTGACGTATGGGAGGAAGCCCGAGTACCCGGAGAGAACCCACGTGAAGCACATGCAAATTCCACGCAGAAAGACCCCAGGCTGGGATTTGAACGCAGGACCTCCTTGCTGCAAGCTAGCCACTGTGCAGCCTGTTCACGGACATCGCGTGTCAAAATAGTGACTTATATCATGATATAAATCAGTATCAACTGATATGAAAATGAATGCATTTTCCACAAGACCCAACCCCAATCCAGTTAGACCGAGTGTGTGGGAGAGTCCTCCAGGAAGCTGGTGGAGAAAAATTCAATTAAGAACGATCGTCTGACACACAAACACCCATAAACACACGCACACATGCACGTATACATACACACACTCACACACACACGCACACATCTTAAAGTTTTACTTGTGATTGTGAATTTAAAGTAGTCCCTGTTTGTTCTAAAAACACATTCATGTTTTATCTCTACTTACTTTTTTTGAAAGTGGCCAGTTTTAAGCTGATAAAAACGTTAAGGCATACAGACGTTACCTGAATGATAGTGAGCAGGATATTAGACATTCATTAGTAATAACCACGCTGACCATTCCTGCTCAAACCGGCTCATCATACGACGTGTTCTCCTCCTGCTGAATGCTGTTTGTTCTCGGTTCTCATGCCTTGGGGCAGACGGACTCTGGAATAATGCCAGACCCGCCCTCCTTCGGTCGGCTTCTCCCATCTTCAGTTCATTCTCTCCACCTGGCAGTCGGACAGATCGCTGGGAGGGATGTGGCCTTCTGATGTTCTCAGGAAGAACGCAGATCACCAGGTGAAGATTTACCTTTGAGCTTTGATGTTCTTATACTAAAAAAGGTTTTACTCCATGGAATTTAAAATAACTCTTAGTCCAGTAAACTAACATGTGCATTCTGGACAGGACTCAGCACAATTCTATAATAACATAGTATACAAAAAATAATAAAAAACTTTTATTTTGTTGTGCTTTCAAAATGATGCCCTCTTGCTCCCAGCCCTTAAGACTAAACTCATATGTACAGTATGAGGGTGCATCTAATAAAAAGCCTTTATTTCTTTAAGTTGCTGCTGGTTTCTACTGATGTTAGTTAATCTGCTATTCAGGGTTGGAGCTCCATGCTGTGAGTCTACGTTCTTCACTCTACAGGTTATCTCCGCCACGAGCCACAGACTTATGGGGCGTCTCCACTTCTGATCACTGCTAATGGATCCGTGTTAAACAGAACCACAATATTCCCAGAAAGTCTAAAGAACCAGCTTCTGCACAAGGGCTGGGTGTTGTTTCTGTTCTCTCAATTCATCTTCAAAACGTTTGCCTGCTGATGTCATAAAGAGGCAGGAAAGCTGATTCTGAGGGGCTATTTGATGGCTAATGTGCCGGCCTGCTGCAGCCTGAGGTGTCCTCAGTGTGTGTGTGTGTGTGTGCGTGCGTGCGTGCGTGCGTGCGTGTGTGTGTGTGTGTGTGTGTGTGTGTGTGTGAGCAGGGAGTGGATCAGTGCAGCGAGTGACAGCTGCTTGGTCCGGCCTCAGGCACAAAGCTGTCACACTTAGACCAGACGTCCTCGTCTCGTCATGTCTTTCCCTCCGTACTGTTTCGTGGCTGCTGTGTTGGACTTTAGGTTGTTTTAGTAATCTTTGTGTAGTTGTCTCGCTGAGACTCTCCTCCTTAATGGAGACCTGTTTTAAGTGTGTGTACAGTGAGGTAATGACACAGAAACACAGAGTTTTTTGGTTGATGTGATGATTAATACAGAAATAAGTAGAAACGACATATTTTAGTTCTTTTCCACAGTCAGGAGCCAGAGTAGCGTGTAACAGGATGAGCTGCGGAACAGGTGATTCAACCATTGAATCAGGTGTGTTGGAGCAGAGAAACAACTAAAACATGCTGAATACCGGCCCTCCAGGACCAGGTCCGTATGCATACACAGCAGCTTGGCTCCTCTCTATGCTGTCCATCTGCTTTTACAGCTTACACGTGTTTTTATTTCTGTCTGACTGTCAGAGCCACGGCCCCCTAGCCTGGTATGCCATCCTACATATGTGAACATACACTACCGGTCAAAACTTTTAGAACATCCCAATTTTTCCAGTTTTTATTAGGAATTATGCAGTTTAACTCATTCACTGCCAGCTGTTTCCTGATCAGAAAAGACTTTCGCTGCCAGCGTTTTTACTGCTTTTTTAAAAGACACACAACGTTGCGCGCTAGGATGATGTCGACGCCAAAACAACCAAAACAAAGCGGAGACTCACCTCTTACATCAGGAAGAATCCACGCGTTTTGAGCGTTATCCATTCTTTCATAATCCGTTGTTGAATTGTGATCAGCAGAAGCTTTTCCGGTTCGCGCCTCACTTTTTTTACAGCAGCGGCCCAAAACGATCTCCTAACACACGGATGTTCTGCTTCCTGATCACGTGACATGTGACGTACGCGGATGAAGATCGGCTTTAGAGCTGGGATGCTTGTTCTCTCGGTGCGGGGGCTCGTTCAGAAGCCCACACAGTAAAAAATCGTCATTGGCAGTGGACGGTTGGGTTTAAAATGACGACTTTTGTTGTCAATGGCAGTGAATGAGTTAATGTCACATTGCACTCTGACATGATCACATAGTACAAATAAGCAATTGGAGTTAAAAAAGAAATCATGGAATCAATTTATGGACCAAAATGTATTCTAAACTTTTGACTCATCAAAGTAGCCACCTTTAGCAGATATAACAGCTGAACACACTCGTGGCATTCTTTCTACAATAGAAATCAAAGATTCTTCAGAAGGTTCTTCCATATCTGTTGCAGAAGTTCCGAGAGGGTGCTCGCTGCAGAACCACAAAGGCGGAGCTGCACCATAAGGTGGAGCTGCACCAGAGTCAGCCCCGCCCATTCACGCAAACTCAGCCTAGCCCACTGACTTCCGTTTTTGTTTTTCACCTTTATCGCAAACTAACCTGACCCACATGAATTACGGCTGTTTCTATTTTTCAGTCGTTAATGCTATGTTCTATGCTCCAATTAAACAAGATAAATATAACTTGCTACATGACAAAGCCTGAATATATCCCAAAATGAAAAGGTTTCTTCTAACGAATATCTGCCCACAGCCGCTCTAACAATAGTATCATACAACGGCATGGACAATTATTGAATTTGATCTGGTAGTCCAGTGGCAAGGTCGTCTGATATATGTTTTGCTTTCCCCTCAGCTGATGCTGGTTCGATTCTCGGTGGGATCGGCAGCAATCTATTTATCCAGCTGAAACATTTCATTTGTTTATATTTTAGTTGTAATGTTTATTTTCAGCAAAATATTTATGTCTCTAAAAGTTCTTTGAATTTGGTCGTTCCTAAACAGCATTTTAGTTGAAACTCTGCTCACAAATGGACTCACACTGGCTAAATAAATAAATAAACACATTAGTCATCATATGTTAAACGGTATACCAGTAAATTGTTGTAAACATAGCACTGACAAGTGTAGCTAGAAATGAAGAAAAGGGATTGTAAACAACCTAATGCTCCCGCAACTGGGAAGCGAACCTGCACAAAACTGCATGTTTATCCTACTCCATAACCACTACACCACCACATCAAGCAAAAATTCAGCGGCGTTACATGTAGTTGTCCTACCCAGTATGTTTTTGTAGATGGGATGTATGGTTTTTCGGCGGTGTCTCAGTAGAAGTCATTTCAGAAATAATTTGTCCGAAAATTCACAGAATATCCAGATTTGAGAACCAAGACCAGACCCGCTTCGGGGGAGGAGACCAAATTGAAGCTGAGATGGGAGGAAAATGCATGAATGAGGCCAAAAATGGCTTTGGCGTGTTTCTCATGAGGAAATGACAATATAACATGATTAAAAGTTCCAAAAATGTGATTTTTAATTATATGGAACCTTTACAAAAACTGTTCAATTAACTTCTCAACTCCGTCCTCAATCTTGCATTTTTTTTAGCTATAACACCCTCTTTGGTTCCAGAATGCTATCAAGTCTGACAACTGGAAGGAATTGGACTGACTCTGATGGAATGGGCGGGGCTGACTCTGGTGCAGCTCCACCTTTGTGGTTCTGCAGCGAGCACCACTTGGAAGTTCCCATAAATGTGTGGCACTTGTAGGTTGCTTTGCTTTTACTCTTCTGTCCATGGGGTTTAAGTCTGGAGACTGTGCTGGCCACTCCGTGTTTACAAGCTTACCACCTTGTTCTTTCTTCCTGACGTAGTTCTGGCATAGCTTTGGGTCACTATCTCGCTGTAGGATGAACCCCTGACCAACTAGGTGCATACCAGAGGGTACTGCTTGGCGCTGGAGAATGCTGTGATAGCCGTTTTGGTTCAGGGTGCCTCTCCCTCTGTACTAGTCACCGACCCTGCATCCAGCAAAACAGCCCTAGACCATCACACTTCCTCCTCCATGTTTGACACTTGATGCCGCACACTGTGGAACCATCCTTTCACCTACTCGATGGCGTGCAAAGATCCTGCGTGATGAACCGAAGATTTCAAATTTGGATTCATCAGTCCATAATACCTTCTTCCAGTCTTCAGTAGTCCAATGGTGGTGTTTCATAGCCCAAGCAAGCCTCTTTCTCTTATTGTAACGTCAGCAGTGGCTTTCTTGCTGCAAGTCCTCCTGTCAAACCTGCAGCTCCGAGTCTTCTCTTCACAGTTGAAACTGAGACTTGCTCACTACGACCACTATTAAGCTATGCTTGAAGCTGTTGCCCTGTGAGCCGCCTATCACTCAATCTGTTTCACTCTCAGAAACTTGTCCTCTGATGCAGTTGTGGCTTTGGGTCTGCCAGACCTCTTCCTGTCAGAGTTTGCCCCACTCTCTGAGAGCCTTTTGATGGTGAAGGAAACTGTACTCACTGACACCTTGACTTTCTTTGCAATTTCTCTGTAGGAAAGATTCTTAAGTGTTATGATGGTCTGTCTCTCTTCCATTAGCAACACACTATTATCTGCAGTGCAATACTGTTCAACTGATGCTCACGAGGGTCTGGTACCACATTATGTTCCAACACTGCTTTTATGCAGACAGAGGGGGTTGCAACACCTGTGGGAATTAGTAGCACCAGCTTTCAAGGCTTGATCGACCTCCATTGCTGCAGAACAGCTGCGGAAATTAGAGTTTCAGTACACAAAATTCAGAGATCAGACATACATGGGCAAGACAAATGACAAGAATTGGTGACTGTGGTCATTCGCAACCCTGAGTCGCGCTACCTTAATAGAGATAAGAGGGTTACATGAGGATTGGTTAAGGTGGAGGGGAAAAAAGGCTCTTTCAGATTTGCCCTCCCACCAGGAGGGCAGCTTTGCTCTGCAAAAAAACACCTCAGACAGACAGATATGCAACAGACTTCAGACAACACAAGTGTCCACTAGGTGGGGTGGTGGGTTGGGACTATCCCAACTTCCGTTCCTGCAGCCAAGATAAGTAGCCCATGTCACCTCAGTGTGGATGGGGGGGGGGGAGCATTGAGTGTTGGAGGGTTGCAGTGACCCTGGAACGATTCAGCGGCCTTCAAGCAGTCCCGCCTAGGCTGGGATAGGAGACAGAGTTGAGTTGCCATAGCGACGGCACATTCCACAAATCTTCTGAGGGGGGAGTTTTTGTTGGAGCCTTGCAGGCTCAAGGACGCCAGACTCCGATTAGAAATTGTTTTGGGGCCAGACAGAGATAATTTCCTCTCTGTCTTACAGTTTGTTGTTCCACAACCTCTCAGAATCCCAATAATGGACATTAATCTATCCCAATCCGTGCTGATTCGTCCACTCTATCTTTGATGGCATCCATCTTTGTGCCAAAGAATGAATCTCCGCCAAAGTCCCAAGCTTACAATTGATCTTGACAATTATGTGAGTCTGTGAATTCACAGCGCGGTGCAAACCATCTCTGAGCTCCGGGATCAGGCCAATATTCCTCGACAGCTCGTTAATTTTCCGGTAAGCCAGGTAGCCTCCAAGGCCAAAGAGCAGGAAATCTGACACTAACACCACGAATATCCACACATCTTCAGAGTCCTCCACAGACAGCTGAGATAGACAGTTCAAGTTCCACTGTTTCCAGGAGTCCATGATGTGTCCAACTGGGTCTGTACCGGCAGGACATCCGGGAGCCCCTTCTCCCGTTCTCATCGTTGAAAAAATGTTATCAATCGCGTTGAGAGACCAGCTGACGAGATCCATTTAAGTGTGTTTCAGTTTCCAGTTTCCAGAAAAATGCAGAAGCAGCCGTGCACCCAGAGACAGTCAAAGGCCTTGAAAGCTTTCTCAGAGATTTCAGCTGTCTGTTTCCACAGTTAGGAACATACTGAGGAAATGGAAGACCACAGGCGCAATTCATGTTAAGTGAAGAATGGTGAGAACAGCCAGAGTCAACCCACAGACCAACACCAAAGATCTACGGCATCATGTTGCTGCAGATGGAGTCACTGTGCGTCGTTCAGCTATTCAGCGCACAAATAATGGTTTCCTCTTTTCGATGCCATGTTTTTCATACACCCCCAAACTGGGTCAACCAGCTGATCTCTGGAACAAGCTCCCTGACATCAGCTGTTCCCAGTAGGAAGGCCATGACCTGGAGAGCTCTGATGACCTCCATCCTCACTCAGACCTGTCTATCTGTTCAGTCTCTTTATTTTGTTATTGAATTTTTGAAAGTTGATTCAGTTACCAAATGAAAACGTGTTGCGGGTTGAAACAATCGTTTCCAAAAGATTATTCAAATAAGAGAATTGAACTGTGATGTCATCTGAGGGTGCCTGTTACTCGTTGGTGGAGACGCGAGGATGCTTCTCTTTGTTGAGCTCCTAAAGCCTGGGACCCCCGCTGCACTGAGCCTGAATCACTGTGTTTTCCACTTCCATCTGCACTTTGCTTCATAGCCGGGACTCGATGAATGTCTGTAGACCATGAAGAAATGGTGTGTTTGATTCTCTGTGCTGTGGTTCTTGGTGGAGTAATCTGGAGCTAGTGGAGCCCGTCGGATCTGAATGTCAGGAGAGGAGTTAGAGAGGTCAGAGGAATTAAACTATACGACTCTTTTAGCTTGTGACCTTCAGCACGAGGGTACCAACAGGCCTGGTGACAGTTTAACAGTCTGAGTGATGGGGTTAGCACTGAGTGACCTTTCACCTAGCAGCTCATCATGCTGTGTTGTGCTCACGGTTGGTTCAAGTGTGAAAAGTGGTGAATTGTCACTGATTTCTTCTATCTCATTTTCTGCATCCAATCTTTTTCACCTTAGCCTGAGTTTCACGTCTCACCCAGAAACATGAAGGACTCCTACCTCAGCCGGACACCCCCTGGGGGCCACGACCACCACGTGCACGCTGACTCACCAGCAAATCTGGGTCTAAAGCAATGGTTGCACACATGCACTCACAATCACACACACTCCAAACACCTCACACACACACACACACACACACACACACACCTCCATGTGTAAGTTGTATGTTCCACGTGGACTTTGTGCCACAGATGGTCATTTTGTCCGTCTTGCTCTTGTGCCATGTTGGCACCTCATTAGGCATGCAGGAGCTTGTACTTGGTGTGTGTGTGTGTGTGTGCGTGTGCGTGCGTGTGTGTGTGTGTGTGTGTGATTCATACAGCTACTGCTGACCAGCTGCTACATGAAGCTATTGTGGCATTAGATGCCATGACTACACGTGTGTGTGTGTGTGTGTGTGTGTGTGTGTGTGTGTGTGTGTGTGTGTGTGTGTGTGTGTGTGTGTGTGTGTGTGTGTGTGTGTGTGTAGGGTTTTTGTTTGTGAATGTGAGGTTTTTATAACACTACAGGTTGTTTTAGAGCATAATCGGGACCTCACTGGACCGGGTCTACGTGTTCTTGGTCAGCTTTATGGATCAGACAGATCCTGTTTTACTTCCTTTTCTTACAACCTTTTTTTTTTATTTAACCAGAGAAATCTTTTGAGAGCGTCTCTTTTGAAAAGGTGCCCTGGCCAAGACGGCTGCCTTAAAACTTTCATATAAAAATACAGTTTATATTAAAAAAAGAAAGTAAAAACATAAAATTTTGACATTACAAAGGTTCAGCCAAAGTTAGTAGATAACACACATATGTGTTTACATATAACATTACATGCACACACACACACACCCACATGTATATGTACACACAGCAAAATCACCAGTGCCAATTCAACACCAACAGTGTTTTCGGGTGACCAGATCCCAACTTGACAAATGTGGGACAGAGACACTCAATGTGGGACAACGTGAAGTTCTAATGAGAAAACAAACAAACAAAACATAGATTCTGCCTTTAGCCCTAATATCACTGTTACAAATACATAAAAGGATTATTCTTATTATCATCATCATATATTTCACGTATATATTTTACTTGAATTCAACATGAAGAAGCAAACAGCAAAATCTTTACTATTTCACAGTTCCTTTCACGTTACCACAGCATGACTCAGGCCCTTTGGGCCTTCTGTATGGCTCTGTGTCAGGGCTGGTATGAGGGCCTGGACCCAAATGCAGAGTTCAGCAAAACAAGGCTTTTATTTAGGCAAAGGCTTCTTTAACTAAGGATCAAAAAATGATCAAAAAACAGAACTGAGTCAAAGAACCCAGAAAGAAGTTCCGCCTGGCTGGAACGAGAGAATGAAAACTAACAAACTGGCAACTGGAAGAGAACAGAAGCTGATTAAATACACACAAGAACAGCTGCGAGAGACCAGAGTGGTGAGGAACAGGAAACAGAACTGAAACAGGAGAGGTGACACCAAAATAAAACAGGAAGTGGGATGGATGAACAGGTCTCACAGCAGGGCGTGACACTCTGATCATATTAATAACACAGATAGGCCCACAATAGTGCAAACATGCAGGCTTAAGCAGCTTTTCAGAGTTTTCATCGAATGTTTTCCACAACAGAATGACAGTAAAAGTACCAGTAATATTTTTAGATCTATTTGTGTTTGTTTTTAATTAATTTTCCACTAAAATCAGCATCTCCTTGAAAAACGTATTCTTATCTCTAAAAAGTTCAGATCTAATCTAATAACAGAGTGTCTTAGAGTTACTTTTTGCCTCAAATGTCTGAGAATAAGTGATCAAAGCTTCCAATTACTCTCATTATTTCTTCACTGTGCTTTAAGGGGCTCAGCGTGCACGCAGGTATCTGAAACAGCAGCACCTTGTCTGTGTTAGAGCCTCCACTGTGTTTATCATGGACCTGTCTAATTACTGGAAAACCTGCTTTGGACCTCTCATATCAGACTCCGCGCCGAGACATGAAGAATGACTCAGAAACATCAAAGACTCTGAGAGTATCTCTGAACACGTTTAATTCACCAGTTTACAGCATTTTCTCCCCCGTTGCTCACTCACGCTTGTTTTGGTGGTTCGGGTGTGCTCCACACGCGCTCCGGATCTGCGTTAAAGTCCTGGCTCTGTTTGATTGACAGCAACCGGCAGATTTCTCCACAGTTTCTTCTATAAGATTGAAACTCGAAACGGGAAACTGTCAATAATGCGGGGCACTAGTCTTAATTTGCGGGGACACGTGAAAAGTAATGAAAATGCGGGACTGTCCTGCACAAAACGGGACATCTGGTCACCCTAGAGTGTTTAAATCAACCCTGAGAGTGACTACATGAGTCCACTGGACCAGGGGCGGATTTAGGACTGAAGAAGATCCGGGGCACACTCGCGCGCGCACACACACGTGACACGCACTAGTCAACATCATATTTGTCTTGTACCACATAATTTTTAATCTGAAGCTACATATTCAGCATATTCAGGGCAGAGTATTGTTCCTGTTAGTGTTTAGTGTGAGATGAGAGTAAATATTCCCTTTCTTTCTCCAACAACTTTACCTGATAGTAAGCTAACTTTAGGCAAACCAGCAGCACAACAAATATTTTCAAATAAGACTCACAAACCTGAGTCAGCACCAGTCTCATCAAAGCTGGGGTTCTGTCGTTGTACTTTTGGTCTAAAAAACGTCCTTATGTCCATCTTCACTCATGCGTTTCAGGCAGAGAGTGTAGAAGAACCCGGCTACTGAAGGGGTTCTTCTTCAGTGGTGGAGGCTCAGGCAGGCTGTATACAAACTACTGCCAGCTGCTCCCTCTCTTTTGGACTTTGGTACTGCATGCTACTGCCGCGATTTAGATCCGGGGCTTTTCATAGAACATCCGGGGCTTGAGCCCAAGTAGCCGGGCCTAACGCCGCCCCTGCACTGGACCCAAACAGTCCCCTCAGTGTCGATCCAACACCGGTGACCCCGCCCTGCACGCACACATACACACACACCTTCATACACACACATACAACAGGAAAAACGAACCAGACATGATGCATTGTTAACCGTTAATAAGCAGCAGTAGCTCAGGAGCTAGAGCAGGTTGTCCAGTAATCTGAAGGTTGCAGGTTAGATCCTGGCTCCTACCAGAGAATGCAGTTGTGTCCTTGGGCAAGACACTTTACACACCCTGCCTGCTAGTGGTGGTCAGAGGGAGCCTCTGTCACTGCGCCCCAGGGCAGCTGTGGCTACATTGTAGCTTATCACCACCAGGGTGTGAATGGGAGAATGACTGATTGTGTTGTAAGGTGCCTTGGGGGGTTCCAGACAATTTTTCGATCTCCACCTTTCTCTTTCACTTTTGTCTCCGTGTCCGATGGGTAACCAAAAATATTGATATTTTAAAAAGCCTGAACATTCATATGATCTATTTTTGTTTATTATTATTTAATGTACACGAGCGGGGTCAAGGGAAACATTTTACCTTGAGTCATGATTTATATTGTGCATAGTTGTTATGTCTGTGCTAAATGGACATTTTCATGGTTTTGTAATCGATTCACTGCAATGCCTCGGTTTTATTGAGGACAGTACACACGTAGCCCTGAATGCTGTGCTTCTGATTAGTAACACGTTTGGGTTTTCGGCCTTGGTTTCCCCATTTTGGTTTCGGAGTAGAACTTTCATTTTGGTGCATCCTAATGTTGAGTGATAAGATCTTTATTAGGTGTCCTTTACCCATGCTGATGCTGTAGTTGTATGATCCACAAAGTCACCACAGTGGAATACATACGTGTGCTGGTCATGATGGCGGAGCTCTGGAACCAACCGTGTGGCCCAACTGTCCCGTTGCTGCAGACGGCGCGTGTTGACCTGAATAGTGTGGGTGGGTGGGGCTGGGGGGGCACGGACAATAGCCCCAACATGCAGCAATGATGGAAGGACTGTTGAAACTTCAGTATGCACCATGACCAGGTGTCTTGCTGTCCCTTCGTCCTCCTGGCTGTGTGTCAGCTGTCCCGTGTCTGCAGCTCTCAGGACTGTAACCACATTAAAGCAACAGGAACAGCAGACTGGGATCCTGTCGTGTCTTCTGGTGTGAAAATTTGAAAATGTTTAAACCCGTCTGGTTCAGCCATGATGTACGACCTTCTCCACCTCCTCCGTCCTCGCCCACACGTCTGATGTAGGGACAACCATCCCACGTTTCCTACAGGACAGAGGTGGCTCTGGTCACAGAACCGGTTTTTACCTGATTATTATTTCTGAATTTCTTAGGCATGTCGGATGAAGATGACACCCTGGACCCAGCTGGACGGGTCATGTGGCAGCAGGGTCCGAACCACAGCCCCTTCCCCCTGGGTCTGATGGCTCATATTGGTATGCAAGGTTATGTGGTGTTCTGCAGGGTTATGTAAATCAATCAATCAATCAATCAATCAATCAATCAGCCTTTATTTATAAAGCACCTTACAGGCATGAGCATGCCACCAAGGTGCTGTACAACAGAAGAATAAAACAATAAAACATATTAGCGCCACAGACATAAATAAAACCACAAATAAGAATTAAAAATTATAAAACATTAACAATTGCTAACCCACAGAACTAAAAGCCAGATCGTAAAAGTAGGTTTTCAGCCTCATTTTAAAAACCGCTACCGATGGAGAGCCCCTAATGCTTAGGGTTATGTGGGGTTCTGCAGGGTTCTGTGGGGTTCTGTGTCACACCCTGTCCTGTCTCCCCATTCTGTTCAGTCCTGTGTCCAGGTTAATTGCTCCCACCTGCCTCTCGCCTCCCAATCACCCAAGGTCCCAGCTCCTCCTGTATTTAAACCCTGTTAGTCCATGTTGTCTGGTTGGCTCGGTGTTTCATTGTCCAGCGTGTGTTCAAGATTAAAGACTCTAAACTCATTCTGGTTTGTCTGCCTGCCTGCTTCCCTCACCCGCATGTGGATCCTTGTATCTGCCTCACTCACTGGCACGTTGTGGCATTCTGCAGGGTTCTGTGGGGTTCTGCAGGGTTCTGTGATGTTTTGCAGGGTTATGTGGGGTTCTGCAGGGTTCTGTGATGTTTTGCAGGGTTATGTGGGGTTCTGCAGGGTTCTGTGATGTTTTGTAGGGTTATGTGGGGTTCTGCAGGGTTCTGTGGGGTTCTGCAGGGTTCTGTGATGTTTTGCAGGGTTATGTGGGGTTCTGCAGGGTTCTGTGATGTTTTGCAGGGTTATGTGGGGTTCTGCAGGGTTCTGTGGGGTTCTGCAGGGTTCTGTGATGTTTTGCAGGGTTATGTGGGGTTCTGCAGGGTTCTGTGATGTTTTGCAGGGTTATGTGGGGTTCTGCAGGGTTCTGTGATGTTTTGCAGGGTTATGTGGGGTTCTGCAGGGTTCTGTGATGTTTTGCAGGGTTATGTGGGGTTCTGCAGGGTTCTGTGGGGTTCTGCAGGGTTCTGTGATGTTTTGCAGGGTTATGTGGGGTTCTGCAGGGTTCTGTGGGGTTCTGCAGGGTTCTGTGATGTTTTGCAGGGTTATGTGGGGTTCTGCAGGGTTCTGTGATGTTTTGCAGGGTTATGTGGGGTTCTGCAGGGTTCTGTGGGGTTCTGCAGGGTTCTGTGATGTTTTGCAGGGTTATGTGGGGTTCTGCAGGGTTCTGTGGGGTTCTGCAGGGTTCTGTGATGTTTTGCAGGGTTAGGTGGGGTTCTGCAGGGTTAGGTGGGGTTCTGCAGGGTTCTGTAGGGTTCTGCAGGGTTCTGTGGGGCTCTGCAGGGTTCTGTGATGTTTTGCAGGGTTATGTGGGGTTATATGGGGTTCTGCAGGGTTCTGTGGGGTTCTGTGTCACACCCTGTCCTGTCTCCCCATTCTGTTCAGTCCTGTGTCCAGGTTAATTGCTCCCACCTGCCTCTCGCCTCCCAATCACCCAAGGTCCCAGCTCCTCCTGTATTTAAACCCTGTTAGTCCATGTTGTCTGGTTGGCTCGGTTTTTCATTGTCCAGCGTGTGTTCAAGATTAAAGACTCTAAACTCATTCTGGTTTGTCTGCCTGCCTGCTTCCCTCACCCGCATGTGGGTCCTTGTATCTGCCTCACTCACCGGCACGTTGTGGCATTCTGCAGGGTTCTGTGGGGTTCTGCAGGATTCTGTAGGGTTCTGCAGGGTTCTGTGATGTTTTGCAGGGTTATGTGGGGTTCTGCAGGGTTCTGTGATGTTTTGTAGGGTTATGTGGGGTTCTGCAGGGTTCTGTGGGGTTCTGCAGGGTTCTGTGATGTTCTGCGGGGTTCTGTGGGGTTCTGCAGGGTTCTGTGATGTTTTGCAGGGTTATGTGGGGTTCTGCAGGGTTCTGTGATGTTTTGCAGGGTTATGTGGGGTTCTGCAGGGTTCTGTGGGGTTCTGCAGGGTTCTGTGATGTTTTGCAGGGTTATGTGGGGTTCTGCAGGGTTCTGTGATGTTTTGCAGGGTTATGTGGGGTTCTGCAGGGTTCTGTGGGGTTCTGCAGGGTTCTGTGATGTTTTGCAGGGTTATGTGGGGTTCTGCAGGGTTCTGTGGGGTTCTGCAGGGTTCTGTGATGTTTTGCAGGGTTATCTGGGGTTCTGCAGGGTTCTGTGGGGTTCTGCAGGGTTTTGTGATGTTTTGCAGGGTTCTGTGGGGTTCTGCAGGGTTATGTGGGGTTCTGCAGGGTTCTGTGATGTTTTGCAGGGTTATGTGGGGTTCTGCAGGGTTCTGTGGGGTTCTGCAGGGTTCTGTGATGTTTTGCAGGGTTAGGTGGGGTTCTGCAGGGTTAGGTGGGGTTCTGCAGGGTTCTGTAGGGTTCTGCAGGGTTCTGTGGGGTTCTGCAGGGTTCTGTGATGTTTTGCAGGGTTATGTGGGGTTCTGCAGGGTTCTGTAGGGTTCTGCAGGGTTCTGTGATGTTTTGCAGGGTTAGGTGGGGTTCTGCAGGGTTAGGTGGGGTTCTGCAGGGTTCTGTAGGGTTCTGCAGGGTTCTGTGGGGTTCTGCAGGGTTCTCTGATGTTTTGCAGGGTTATGTGGGGTTCTGCAGGGTTCTCTAGGGTTCTGCAGGGTTCTGTGATGTTTTGCAGGGTTATGTGGGGTTCTGCAGGGTTCTGTAGGGTTCTGCAGGGTTCTGTGGGGTTCTGCAGATTATGTGGTTTTCTGCAGAGTTCTGTGGGTTTCTGCAGCGTTCTGTGATGTTCTGCAGGGTTATGTGGGGTTCTGCAGGGTAATGTTCGGTTCTGCCGGGTTATATGGGGTTCTGTGGGGTTCTGTAGGGTTGTGTGGGTTTCTGCAGTGTTCTGTGATGTTCTGCAGGGTTCTGTGGGTTTCTGCAGTGTTCTGTGATGTTCTGCAGGGTTATGTGGGGTTCTGCAGGGTTATGTGGGGTTCTGCAGGGTTATGTGGGGTTCTGCAGGGTTATGTTCGGTTCTGCCGGGTTATATGGGGTTCTGTGGGGTTCTGCAGGGTTCTGTGGGGTTCTTCTCATTGCTTGTAAAATTTTTAAAAGTTCAATTAGTGAGGCACCTGATCCTGATGAAAGAGACTGTTAGCGTGTGACTACACACTGCACGCCCCTCCTT